>NC_021160.2:49183554-49235464 GCF_000331145.2 Cicer arietinum
TAAATTAAATTTTATCACACTCTATTCTACCTAAATAATTATAATCTACATTTTTATTTAATTGTTTTGACGTGACAATTACATGGGGACTATTTATGATGTCCTTATTTCATAAATAGACATTTTTATTTGATTAGCTTCGATAATCATGAAATTGATGTGTTAGATATGTTTGTTTTATTTTGTTATGTGTGATTCATATTCTTGTCTTGCTTGATTTATTTTAGTTGATAAAATATTAGTCCAATTATTTAATTAAATTATAATTTATATGTTATATTGTTTGTTAGTTTTATTTGCGATAAAATAAGTATTAATTTTAGGAGATATTATAGAGTTAGTGAAACCAACCTTTATGTATAAGTGTTTTGAAAATATTTTTGGTCCATCCTATAAAAACAAAAAATTAGTGACTTGACTCATTCTTTTACTCTCCTTTATGACAAGATTTTATGACAGAAAGTTGTTACCGGAAACTTTAAAGAAAAAATTTCCGGTACAGAAGTGAAAAATTGTACTACCGGAAAACTTCATTCCAAAGATTTCCGGTACATTCCAGAAAACTTTCTCAAAAAGATTTCCGGTACACACCATTTTTTTAATTTTTTTTTTAATTTTATTATTTTTATAAATGACAATACATTAGACAATAATTAACGCATCATAAATATTAATTAACACACATAAATATACCATAAATAATTAATACACAATTCAATAATTAATACACTATTAATATACCATAATAATTCATAATTAATACACCATAATTATTGATTAATACTCATTTCTATAACAAGATCTATAAATTAGTTACAATCAAATAAATACTAATATAATAAAAAAAATAAAACAAAAAAATTATTTTAAAAAACATTTAAAAAAAAATCAAACAACTACCGGAAAACATGTGGATGAAGTTTTTCGGTGGTTTCCGGAAATGTTACGTTGAATTTTTCCGGAAACGATGTTCTGTACCGGAAAACTTTTTTCAAGTTTTCCGGAATGAAAGTTGTGTACCGAAAAACTTGAAAGAAGTTTTCCGGAAATGATGTTCTGTACCGGAAAACTTTTTTTAAGTTCTCCGGAAATTTTTTTTTGCTTGTTATTTCTGTTCCGGAAATGTTAAATGAAGAAATTAAAAAAAAAATATTTATATATATGAGGGTATTTTTGTATTTTTCCTTTACTTTTTGGGGTATAGAGATAAATGAGTGGGTACAAGGGAAAATTTTCCTTTCTCTTTCCTTGTTCCGATCTCTATTTTGAAAGAAGGAAGAAACATGAATGTATGCATCAACTAAAAAAAAGAAGAAAAAGAAGAGGGACAAGAAAGCTTTAACGACAGCCACAACGCCGACGATGACCTTGGTGCAAACGGCGGCCACCGCGTCAACGGGATTGCGGCCACAGCGACAACAACGTCGATGGTTTTGACAACGGAAACATGTCACAAGTTCTAATCTTTGATTTTATATTTTCTATGTTTTTTCCATTATGTTTGATTTTGCAAATGAAAAAAATCTAACCCTTTTTGAACTAAAAAAATTATTGTACAGTGAAGATGAAGAAACATATTTATTATCTAAAAAATACATTTGCGTTTGTTGTGTGTTGTTTTCTGTATGTTATTGTCCTCTCTAATTTCTTTCTTTCTCCTTCTTTGTATGTATATTTTTTTTTAGAGTTAATCTTGAATCCCCCTTTATAAACAAAATGGGGATGTATTTATAGAGTTTTTTTATTTGTTTAGTTGCTTTCTTTGTCTGCCTTGGTCCTTCTCTATCAATTTCTTGTTTGATGTTTTGATTTCTTTGCTCATCATCTGCATTTTTTTGCACCTTTGATGTCTTCATTATTTATTCTGATTTGTTCATTGATGAGCTTTTATTTTTATTTGTCCTTTAGTTTCTTTTTTTTAACTCAAAAATTTGTCTTTTTGTTAACTATAATGTGTACAATGGCTGATTTATAAAAGTTATCTTTTTATTTCTCTATTTTGTTAAAACAGGAACAGATGTATCAATAAGCATGACTTGTGCATCAATGGCAGTCAGCATCAACATAGCAGGGTTTGGCAGTGAACAAAGTCAACATAGCATGGCTTGATCTGATTTAATTTTTATTGTAATTTATTTTTGGCTTTATTCTTAGTTTGTAATTTGATTTTGTTTTAACATTCTAATTAGATTTGAAATTGTAAATTTACGATACATAATGAAATTATTTATTGTAAATATTTTATTTCCTTTTTTAAATACATATTTCTTTTTTTATTTATTTTTAATCAAAATGGACAAAATTGGGGTACTACAGTTTTATATGAAAAATTTTCACCAACCTCAGAATGATGTAGAGAAACCAACTTATAACAAGATGTTTTCAATAAAGAAGTTAGCCTTGAAACTTTCAAAAAAGGACTTCGTTTGCAAATCATTTGAATATTTTTCAATGAATTATGGATCAATTATCTTTTATGAGTATTAAACTTATGATGAAATTCAAGGGTTATTTATTTTTAGTTCCTTTCCTGACTCATTGGAAACTTTCATGACGTCATTGTCTAATTCAGCTCCTAATTGTGAGTTGTCAATGGATCTTGTCAAGAGTAATATTTTGAATGAGGAGATGAAAATAAAATTTCAGGATTCTTTTTCACAGTTAGAGGTATTGGTTTTTGAATAAAGGGGAAGAAATAATAATTGATATTCAAAAAATATAGATCAAAGCATAAGCAATTCTAGCAACATGTAAAAAGTTGTCGAATGCTACAGTTGTGGTAAAAAAAAAAGGTATTTAGAAGAATTGTTGGGTTTTAAAAAAGGAGAATGAGAAGAAGGATAATGGAAAAAAGAAATTAGGGTTTTTAGGATTTTGATTTAAATTTGAGAATTTACGATTTGAAGATAAAGAAATTATGGTTGAAGATAAACGTTGTTGAATTTTTATTAAAAAAATTGAAGTTGAAGATGAAGATTATTGAGTTTTTATTATTTAATTGGTTAATTAATTAATTAGTTTTAAGATTTTAATTAAATAATTAAATGAGTTAATAAAATAAATTTTAATTTTAAATATTAAATATTACCTAGTCAATAACAATTACATGGTCACTACGTACCACTTCATCTAAACTTAACTATGTCACTATTTTTTTACTAAAAAAGATTTATAAATGACTTTTTTAAAATTTAATAAAATTTGCAAAGGTATAAATCAAACAAAACAAATTACACAGATGAAAATCAAAACGAAATATATTTACAAGAACTAAAAACATGTTTAAACTTAATAATTTCTATTAGTAATTTTATTTTCTTTGGTTTTCATTAAGTGTTGATTTTACTTCTCTAATATTACTAAGAATTTTTTTAATTGTACTTGATATTTTATTTTTGATAAATTTTCTACGTTAAAATTTGCAGTGTTGATTTATATTGCTTTTTTTTTCCTTTATTGATTTATATTATTTATTTTCTTTTATTGTTAATATTTATTGTGATTAATAATTTTTAAATTCGAGTTTTACAAAAATAATTAATTTAACGAATTTTGATTTTGTATTATGGTCTAAATACAAACTAATCTTATATCACCACTTTTTAATTTCTTGAGAGACATTTTATCAAACAATTACATTACAATTATGCGGGAGAAAAAACAAAGCAATTTTGTAACCACGGGAGCAAGGAAAAAAATTTAAAATTTGCACGACAAGTAAATGTTTATGAAGTAAAAATCCATTAAAGAAACAAAGTTAAAATCACACAAATTGTAGTGAGTTTATTTTAAACGACACAAAGTCATGAGATTACTTTGACATTGTTTGAGTCCCCATTAATAAATTTTTCCTTGTTGCAATCAAGGGTTGGAAATGTCAATATGAACAATCACACAAATGTGTGTTCGATTTTATTTTTGGTGAAGGATAATTGATTTTAAAGATGTAGTATTAATTTTAACGTATTTAAATATGTTCTAGTAAATTTTATTTTACGTTTAAAATTAATAATTTTAATTTAAAGTTATAAGTTAAAGATTTTACCTTTACGATTAATTTTAAATATTAAAACTGATATTTATTGTGCTTTTACATAATAACAAACATAAATCACATTTTCAATTCATTTTAAATCTATACAAATTTATAAAATTAATTTTATTTTAAATCAATTTTGTTATCATATAATCAAACACATACCATAATTTTAAATTGTGGTATGCAACTACAACATATAAATTTTAAAGTCTTTATAACCATATTACAACCATAACTTAAGTCCTATTTATCTGTATTTTTCTATAATATAAAAATTAATGTGTTTAATAATAATAAATATGCAAAATATAAAAAAAAAATTCCAATTTTTTGTGTATAATAATAAATATGCAAAAATTAAAAAATATAAAAGATTCCAATATTCTCATTATAAACGTGTTTTTACAATAAATTTCTATTCATCCTAACTGTGAAGTATAAAAAGTGTCTACCTACCCCATAAACCTAGGGTAGTTAGATGGTGAAGTAACACAATTTAAATTCATAAGCACGCTTTATGTTGTATATGTAAGCCATCTCTTCTCTCTTGGTCGATGTTGTTAGGATAAATTTGAATATTCTTGTATGGTTCTGATTTTTTGTGGGTAAAATCTGTCTGTCTAAAAATATAACTCTCTCTTTTACATTTTTTCTCTTTTGCAATCTCTTATCATTTTCTATGTTTTACAATTAAATTAGTCAAATAACCGATTTATAATAGAAATAACATAGGAAGTAAACGTGTTTACAATAAAAGTTGTTTGTGGTCGACAGGAAAGAGGGGTGTTGATGTGTGTTGGTTGTGACATAGCTGGCTGTATGTGAGTTGATGTGTGTTGGGGCCCCATATAAAATGAAATTGAAAAAGGCACGTTGTATGGTTGTAATTCACAACTTCTTTTTTGTTTTATAATTTTTTTAAATAATAATTATTTTAGATTTTTAATAATAATTATAAAATATTTATTAAATATATTATTATTATTATTCAAATAATTTTTAATTATTTAGATAAAATTGAGCTATTACGTCAGCTGTACAAGCGGACACTCTAATTAGTTATCACAACAGTCTCTGTAAGAGAAGTCGCAAATACAGTACAATGGATATTTTTTCTCAACTTAGAGTTTCATATCTCACAAGCTCACTTGCTCATTGCAACTTGTGCTCTTCGACTTATCGATCACGGTTCTTATCACTACAAAAATCAAAATTAGGTACCATGCATTGTAAATTCTCAATCAAATCCTCAGCTCTCAACGACAAGGTAAGTTTTCATTTTAAATATTTAATCTATTTATTACAATGTTTTTTGAATAATAAAATTTTAAAACATAATTAAAATAAAAAAGTTATTTTTAATTTTTTTTATAAAAATCATTTTTGAATTTTTTTTTAAAATTCTGATTTCCATTTTATTAAAATTTTTAATAATAGATATTTAAGTTATGATTGCGAATTTTTGAATTTTATTAATAATATTAAATAAAGAGTCCGAGATCTTGTGAAATAATGATTGCGAATCGGTTGTTGGATTGGCGCACGAAAGGAGTCTTGAAGTTTTTATAGTTAGAAGTTGAAGTTTTTTGATTCAACTAAATTGCAGTTCATAAGCACAACAACGTCACAAGATGAAACATGATGATCATAAATTGGCCTAAAAGAGAATACGAAGAAGCGTGCAACTGTGCAACAAAATAAAAATATTCAATCAAAGAATCATATTAATTCTAAATTACATTATTGTCAATCAGCTTAAATTACTTTTAAAATGAAATACTGGATTTTGGTGCAAGTGAAAAAGGTGGACAAGGCTAAAATACTCTTTCACTTAAAGTGGTAGCTGTATTGTAGCATTACCCCTTATTTATTTTTTATATATTATTTTATATATATTTATATATATTAACTTTAAAATATATTATACATAATCATCAAAATAATATAGTACGATGATTCACCAATATTCATATCTATACTCATTAAGTTATTGAAAGTTTGAGTTATTGAAGATGAATGTATCCAAATTTTCTTAACAAAAGAAAAATTATTAAAGATATTATAATATGCCAATTTAGTTTGACTCATGTTGTTAAAATATCATGTTTTTAATTAAGCCACTTTTTTTTGAACAACTCTCTACACTAAATAGAATTTAAAGAGAACATGAGCATCGAAAAATTAATCAAGTGATTTGATTTTAATAAAAGATAAATCATTTAAGAGAAGTCGAAATCGAATTCTAAATATTAAAATAATTGTTTACTTAGTTTTAGTATTCTCTCGATCCAATTTTAGATAAATATGCTTCATTTTCTTAAAAACCAAAGGGTATAAACAAAAAATGGAAATGAAAAATATCTAATATATATTATCTATGTAATAGATGTGAATACATGTATCAAAAAATATCTAATATGCATTTAGTGTTGGTTGTTCATGTTAGGTTGTACCTTTACAAAGTGATGATAGGAGTAAAAGTTTGGAGCAAGTAATAAGAAAAAGCCGAGAAGTATTGTTAAAGTCGAATGATCCAATTGCAACATTAAAGATGATTGACTCAATCCAAGGATTAGGAATTAGTCACCATTTTGAAGATGAAATCAATATACAACTTGGAAGGATATGCAATTGGGATGCTTCTCAAGACATCTTTGCAACATCCCTTCAATTTCGCTTGCTAAGGCATTATGGATACCCTACAACTTCTGGTACGTTATTATAGATCAATTGTATATATTAGATTTTTTTTTCTTTCTTTCTTGAAGAATGCTTTAGATTTTCTCATGCTTTTTCTCTCATGTTAAGATAGAAATAAACACTAAACTATTTATAATTATTTATGCACGATTAATCGATTTTTTTTTTTCTTTTTCTCTCATACTAGCATAGGAGAATGAATTAATTAAAGAGAATCCAAATTCATTCTTCTTATTTATGTATCCTCCCACTACACTTATTAGTTATTATAAGTAAAAAACAATTTCTTCACAATTATTAAAAAAGATATTTAATGTTCTTTAAATACAATTCATATGTTATTTGTAGAGACATTTGTTATAGTGTGAGTTTTGCTACAAAACAAAATTCGATAGAAAAAAATGATGATAATTAAAGGCATTTTGTTTTTTTGAGTTATTGTAATTTAAAAAAATATATTTACTAATATCTTTAAAAAAATATTAATGAATTAATTTAAGGATGCTTTTGGAAATATTAATTTTAAATATAAATATATTAGTTGACATTATATTTGAGTACAACAAATTTTAAATTTTTTTACATATTATTGAGGGTGTGTTTGTCATAAAAATAATAATCACTGTTGAAAATTTGTGTCGGTTTGTTAGAAATTTTAAAAATAATATAAAATTAGAAACTATTTATTATAGTTTTTCAAAATTATCATTTTTTATAACTAATTTTATTTTTAAAATAAAATTATTTTTCAATTTGACAGGCAAATACAAAATAATTTCCTACCAACACTAAACATTAATTTATCAATCTACGCCTATATGCTCTATACTATACACCACATATAATAAATTTTTCTAAAAAGCTCTCCATTAATCAAATTAGGCATAGAGCACCGTTAATGAAAGGCTATAAGCAGCTAATTTGTGAGCGCAAACATTACTTTCCCTAAGAATATGAATATAAAAGATTTTAAACGACGTTACGTGACTGCAAAGTAACAAGTAATTCTTCACTCCGGTAGCAACTAATTATAATTGAAAGCATCAACCATCAACTTGAAATTACATCCATGCCAAAATAGTAACATAGTACTCTACATTAAATGAAAATATGGGTGCCCTAGAAGATACTGAAACAACCAAAATTATTTTAGACAACCATAAATTGCACCATAAACATTGACTTTAAACCAACCTCAAAAGGATGACCCCCCAATATACTATATATAATATAAATAAATATAAAGAAGTTTAAAGTTAATTTTCTTTAAAGATACACATGGTACCAAAGAAACAAATTTATTATTGATAAAAAAAAAACTTATTCATAAAATTTGGTTAAAAAAATAAGTTATGATTATTATATTAAATGTGTGATATATAATATTAATTCCATAATAGTATATGAATAATATTAAATGTATGATATATATATTACATAAGAATCTTCCCCAAAAAAAAATATTATATAAGAAAGTGCATCATTCATCAAACAATTGTCGAAAAAAACTTGAGTGACTGCAATTATTTACAATTATCAATGCTTTAGTAGTCTTTATCTAATTTTGCATAATTTATTGCACTATTATCCTCATAATATTGTATTTGTAATGCTTAAAATATTAATTTCTAATAAATAATTTAATTTTTGAATGTATATCTCCTTTAAGTTTCACGTACATATAATAACATATACAATATAGGTGCCGTACAAGATGGAGGAAATATGATCTAACATTAAAAGGTGTTAAAAAAAATATTTGGCGTTACACTTGATCACCAGCAGGGTGGACCAAAAACAGGGGCAGAAGGCGAATTTTTATACTAGACCTTCACTAGTTTACAATTATATTTTAGTAAAATTACTCAATTTTTTATTAAAAATTATTTGCTAGTCACTTTAAAACAAATAAAAAAGTATTTATTAAATTAATCTAATCGATTTATTTATTTTTCAATTGATAATTAAGTCGATGAATTCAATTTTTTCGAGACAATATTAATTTTAGATAAAATTTTATTAATTTTAAATTTGAAAATTTTAGAATATGAAGTCTTTTTATACGATACTAAAAAATTTTGGATGCCTAAAAACTAATAAAGGTTTAAATAGGTTGCTTGAGTGACCTTACTCTTGGAATGGTCCTCGTCACTAAGCTTTCGTTCCACCTTACATTTATAATTATATAGTAAAGAATTGAATTCTTATTTTATTGAAAGATGATAATTATTATTATTATTTTAGAAATCATTTTATTTACTCTAAGTGCAATATAATAATTTTGCTTATCAGTAACCAATTTGTTTTACTCTCTTTTAGGTGTTTGGATCATATACTATTGTTGTTTGGTTCAATAACTATTAACATTTAAAAAGAGGAAATTTCTCTCCATTATTCTAATAGAAAGAGGATCTATGTCCATAATTAATGTGTTTATCTTATATTCTCATTTGTAAGTGTTGTCCAAGTAGCTTAATTTCTTATGAGTTGTTAACATAAACTTACTAATTTGATTAATGTGGTTGTTTGTCTATAGACATATTCAGGAAATTTTTGGACAAGAGTGGAAATTTCAAGGAATCATTCACTAAAGACATATGGGGTATGTTGAGTCTATATGAGGCATCATATTTAGGGACAGAAGATGAAGAAGTATTAAAGAAAGCCATGGAATTTTCAAAGACTCATCTAAATGAGTTAATCCCAAACCTTGCCCCTGAAGTAGGTAGTCACATTGCAAGAGCCTTAACAATTCCAAAGCACTTAAGAATGGTGAGGTTAGAAGCTAGAAACTACATGGAAGAATATAGACAAGCAACTGACCAAATACCAGCTTTTTTGGAATTGGCAAAGTTAGACTCTCAAATCATTCAATCATTACACCAAAGAGAATTAGAAGAAATTTTGAGGTGGCTTTATTCTCAATATTATACCGTCATAAAAATTTATATTAAGGGTGTATTAATTATAAGGGTATATTAATTTGTGTGAGTATATGTGCGACTTATATTTTTCACAATATATACATTCTTATATTGACTACTATTCAACTTAGTGCGTGAATAATTTAATTGATGATCCAAATCAAAAGAGTCAGATTCTATATTAGTTTTTTTTTTTTTATATATCGATTATAACTCATTCTTCGAAATCATTTGTTTTTCAAAATCAAGTTATGTTTTCCAATTTTGATTTCTCACTCTATTTTTCAAGTAGTTTAAGTCTTTTACTCTATATAGACCAAATATGTTTTGAGAAATGCTATATTTTATAGCTAGTTTATTTGATTTGTGTAGGTGGTGGAAAGAATTGGGACTTGTGGACAGACTTGGTTTTGCAAGAGATAGGCCAAAAGAGTGCTTCTTATGGACAGTGGGGATATTTCCAGAACCATATTATACAAATTGCCGTATTGAAATTACAAAAACCATATGCATTTTGGATATTATAGATGACATCTTTGACACTTATGGCACATTACACGACCTTGTTCTTTTCACAAAGGCAATCAAAAGGTTTGTTTCTATATAATGTGTATGTATTAAACTTGATTAACTAGGGAAATAAAATTGAAAATAATAATGAAAATGTTAAAATACTTTTTTTTATAGGTGGGATCTTAATGCAATGGAACAGCTACCTGAATATATGAAGATATGCTATATGGCATTATACAATACCACCAATGAAATTGCATATAGAATTCAAAAAGAACAGGGGCTAACAGTTGTTTCTTACTTGAAAAGAACAGTAAGAATTTGAATATCCTATACTTTTTTTAGAGATGGATGTAGAAATCTATCTCATTCGAGGGAGCAAGAACAAATTTAAAATTATTTTGAAATAAACTCTCAACATAACTAAGATATCTTTAAGAGATTAAATAGAATCTCCAACAAAATATTAAGTGATTCAAATATTGGTATAACATAATAGTATTATATATTAAAAGTATGTCTATTATAACAATAATATGATAATATTTTTATATAGGTTAAATAGCATCCGCGTTCTCTTAATTTAATTTCACTTAATGTTTTAGTTATTTATTTTATTTTATTTTTCTGATTTAGTCATTTATTTTAATTTTAAGTGACAATTTGATCATTTATGTTTTAAAATGTCAACAATGTTTTTTTTTTAAAAAAATTCAAAAAAATTATCAAGTTTTTTAAACAAAACCCATAAAATTAATTATCATCTTCAATACAAATCAAATTTCATGAAATTCATAGCTTAAATCTTTAAATAAACTCATATTTTAATTCTTTATTTGATGAATTTTATGTTGTTGGAGATGAAAATATGAGTTTATTTGTATATTTAAAACATTTTTTATATTTTAAAACATAAAATATTAAATTGTCACTTAAAATTAAAATAAAATACTAAATTAAAAAAAATAAATAAATAATAAATAAAATATTAACTAAAATTAAATTAAAGAACTACATTTACTATTTAACTTATTATATACTACGGTGTAGATTACTCTCGGGGATATTCTTGTACTCTTTTATGAGTGGAAAAGTAGAATTTGACATGTGTTTAATCCAGTATAGTACAGGATTGTGGAGTTGATTGTTAATTCGTTGTCGGTCTGATCCTTGTACTTCTTCTGATTTTTTGTAACATCGTAATTACGTGCTTTTCTTTAATTAGAGATTTGTGCTTAATTGATACAGTGGATTGACATGTTTGATGCATATCTTGAAGAAGCCAAGTGGTTCAACAGTAGATATGTGCCAAGTTTTAAGACATATTTGGATAATGGGGTGATTTCTTCTGGATCATGCATGGTCTTGGTGCATGCTACTTTCCTCATTGGTGATGATCTCTCAAAGGAAACAATTTCAATGATGAACTCATATCCTAGACTCTTCTCTTGCACAGGAGAAATTCTACGGTTATGGGATGATTTAGGAACTTCAAAGGTATTTTATTTTATATATCATCACTACTAGAAAAAATCGAATTATTATCAAAAACTATAAAAATAATGGAATAAACATATATTGTATGTGTAAAATGATTTTTCTAATGTTCAATGAGAATTGAATACTTTGTCAAATCACTCATCTTTGTATGATTATTTGAAATTATTAGTGTGACATGAAAATATAGTATTTTTTTATTGAATAATAATGTAAAATTATTTTAAGTTAACAATGTATGATCATTAAACTAAACAAAATTGAGTTACGAACAAAAGTTAAAAAAAGAATGAAATATTTCTCTAATTCTATTTTTAAAAGTTAGAGATATTAACAAGAATTAGATCGCAAATATATCACATGTGGAATTGACATTTTAACTATGTTTCTCAGTGACACTAAAATTAGACACTAGTTTCATTTTTTTTTTCCTTCATATTTACATAGATAGATATATAATTTTTCTTAGAAGTAAATGTGTATATTTATGTTGACAATTTTTTCTTTAAAAGGAAAAAAAAATCTTATATGATCTTTCGGTTAATGAAATGTTGTAAGCATCTTCTAGTCTAATAAAAAACAATTCTTATATCATCTTAGGGACTAATTAATTTACATTTAATCTGATTTCATAAGAACCATGGTTTTCATAAAATCAATTGCAATCATGTTAAGAATTTGATTTAGATCAATTATATATACAAGTAATTTGTGAACATTGTGATGAGATTTTGCTAATGTTTCCATGTCCAGGATGAACAGGAAAGAGGGGATAATGCTTGTAGCATACAATGTTTGATGAAGGAGAATAACATTTTAGATGAAAATGTAGCAAGAAAAAACATAAGACTACTAATAGGAAAATTGTGGCGAGAGCTGAATGGTCTTGCCATGACCAAAACCGTACCTTTGTCTATTGTCAAAGCTTCTCTTAACATGGCTAGAACTTCTCAAGTTATTTATCAATATGGAGATGATAAAAGCACATTTACTGTTGATGAATGTGTCCAAACATTGATCTTCACATCACTCCCTCGCTAGCCATTATTATCAATCGCATTCATGATGTATATTTAAGATGATAGTAATTTCCATATGATCATTGTTCCCTTCATTGCATATGAAAATATGCCAATAATCAAGGACAGGTCTATGTATAATGCAATAGGGGAATTGTCTCCACTCCACCTTATAAATTTGATTAATCTAATATATGTAATAATTTTAATTCACTCAATAAATAATTTAGTGTTATTTTCTTCGTTTACTAAAAATCTCAAATGTCATGAGAATATTTATTTATAATTTAAAGATTTTTAGAAGTGATTGGTGCAATTTCGGTGACGGTTGAACACAGTTAGCATTGATGGAGTACGGTGGAATACCACTGATTTTTTTTATATGTGACTCTACGATGAAATAATCTTTTAGACGGTTAGATACTTGCGAGAGTTTTGTAGAATTCTTAGGTGATTGTGTGATCTTGATCAGGTAATGTTGATGGAATTATGGTGGCGTGTTAGAGTGTATTATCACATTCGTGTGAAGTAATACTGGATAAAAGATATTAGATTGTCGAGTCATTTAGACTTATTTTGCCCTTCCAAATTGATAATTTTATTCTAAAGGAATAAATATATGTTTGTATTTTTTTCAAAAGTAACTTTAAATCTTTACTCGAATTTATGTTAGATCACTTTTTTATTCATCTAGACAAAAAAATATAGTTACGTACTAATTAACTAAAATAGATAAAAGAAAGGAATAAAGATAAGTAGTATATAAATACATCAATGATAACTTTAACACAAGGGAAGTCATTGACAAATAATAAATCGTTCACTTATAGAGGTCATAGATATTAAGGGATGTGGAAGTTTGAAGAGAATGAACATCCATTAATATATTTATAACCCTCACCCTTATACATCTATTGAAAATATTAAAAATAAAAATTAAAAGTGAATAATTTCTTTTAATGACTATAAAATTGAAAATCATTTTATAAAACAAAAAATAAAATTTTAATATTTTAAAGATTAAAAAATTATTTAATAACTTTTTTTTCCTATTATCACAATCAAATGTACTACTAGACCATGGCCGTTCAATGAGCTTGGCGCCCCAAGGTGAGCTCAAAAAACGAACTCTTTCTAAATATAAAATAATAATATAAAAATTATTAATCTTTCAAAAATTAATTTTTATATATATTAAAAATAAGATTTAACTTGGACAATATTTACTACTTTTGTCCAGAAAAAATTATAGTAATTAATTATTTCATATAAATAAATAAAAATATAATAAATAAAATAAATACAATTGTAATTTTCTTATATTATCCTTAGTTAGTAATCATTAATATGATATATTTATCATAAAATTCAAAATGTAGAATAATAACTTGAGTGTTGTATAAAAACAAAAGAATAATAACAATTTAGAAGTGTTGCACATAATTATAATATTAATATTTTTTTAACTCATGAACATAATATTAATTACAGGATTCAATTGATAAAAAACAACAATTACAATTGAATTGGAAATAAGAAACACAGTTTTCTAAGACAAATTATTTTTATAAATATAACAGTTATTATGAAATAGATAGGGCATTATTCTTAAACCATACAATAAATTAAATTAATTTTCAACAGTCAAAATTTTCATATCTAATGGGTAAAAAATCATGTTTTTATTCGAAATTGTTTACATCCAAAAAACATAAAATTGTGTTTTTTCAAATGTATATATACTTCTTAAATGTATACCGGAGATAGAAGCAAAAAAACTCATTTTTTTAGTCTTAAAATCCTTAATTTGGTAGTTTAGATTTTGGATCAGCTCTTTACTGAAACAAGAGTTATATGTGTGGATAGAAGACAAAGAGAAAAGAAATACCAACTAAATTAAAGAACACATACACCTAACAAGGGGAAATTGTTTTCAGACATATATATAGACGGATATACTGTATTTTTGTACAATTTTTTATTTTTAAATTATTTTTTCTCTCTCCTCTAATATTTATTCTTTTACCTTAAAATCCATGTTCATACTCAACAATACTCAATAGTATAGAGTGGTGAGATCTGACTTCGGAAATTGTACATAAAAATAACACAAGTGATAGCTAAGTTTGCCAAAAATGCTTGCGACTCGCAATTCCATTTGTGTTTGTGACAAGGAAATTTGACATGGGACAAGATTGGGTGGGAGAAGGTAGAAGAAAACATGGCACCAAATGACATGACATTAGTGAAGAGGAGATCCAAGCACACGTAAGATCACGTGCGAGACTTTATATTATATTTTTCTCTTATATAAAAAAATTTAAATAACTTGAATTTTGGAAATTCAATATATAATAGACCTCAAAGTTTAAAGAATGTATTTATAGATTATCTACTAAAGACTTCAAAGTTTAAAGATCTCTCTAATAAATATATTTACAAATTACTTATTAAAAATATCTTCATATCAATAACAATAATATAGAAGTTGAACTCACGAATCACATATTAAAATACAACTAAAAAATCTATTTTTTTAAATAATATGAGAAGTAATTTAAATGATTAAATAGGAAAATTCATCTTTTAAATTGATTGAGAAGATTAAATGTAAATAAATAATTATTTTAATAAGTGTATAAGTAATTATCTTTTCTTATATTTTATACATTATTATTATAGAAATATTTTTTTACTAAAATTATAATTATAGAAATAATGTATTAAAATTTATGTATTTAATTTTTTTAAAATTTAAAAAATTGTTATTTTTAAACTATAATTGATATTTTAAAATTCTTTTATATATGTCTTTAAAGCGCTTATTAATAATAAAAAAAAAATTTTAATAAGTGTTTTAAAAATAATAATATTATTAGAGAAATTCTAATAAATATTTGGTAAAGATTTAAAAATTCTAATAAATATTTGGTAAAAATTTAAATACAAAAAATTAAAATTATAAAAAAATATTTCTTACTTAAAACGTATTTTTTAGGTTAAATTACATTCGTGGTCCCTTAACTTAATTTCAGGTAACGTTTTAATCATTTATCTTTTTTTTTTTTTCTGACTTGGTCCTTTATTTTAATTTTAAGTGACAATATGATATTTTATGTTTTAAAGTTTGAACAATGATATCCTTTTTTATACAAAAATTCAAAAAAAATTCAATCAAAACTCATAAATTTAATTATATTCTTCAATATAATACAAATTTCATCAAATTCGTAACGCAAATCTTCAAATAAACTCATATTTTCATACTTTATTTGATATTTTTAGGAATAAAGGACTAAATCAGAAAGAAAAAAAAGATAAAAAATTAAAACGTTACCTAAAATTAAGTTAAGAGACACAAATGTAATTTAGTCTTTTTTTAATAAATGTTAATAGAACCCTTGTTAGAATTATGGATGTTATCGTTAACTTATTATTATGTTACAGGCTTTCCTGACCTTTCCTTTGAGTGAAGTATGCTTCGATGGTGTTGTTGTCAAATGACACATTCCACGTGCTCTCTCTGCATCCCTCTCAGCCCAATGCATTGAATGCAATACCACTAGTAGCAATTTTGTTTACTTGTCACTAAACATTTGTATTGCACCAAATAGCTCTTGCCTATGACGTCTTCAACATCAATGTCGTATATTTTGAAGCTATGAAGACTTTCCCTGATCATAACATTGTTTTCAATTTCAACCCCAACATCTATTTGCATTACATTTGGTGTATGTTTGGTATTGCTTTGTCACAATCATAGTGACTCCATTTAATTATGAATTATATACAAATCCACTATAATATTAAATATCTACTTCATCTCTTTTTCAATTTTAATTGTCTATGTATCTTCATTCAAAATATATTATTATATTTTAATAATACTTATTTATTTTAATATAATTTATTAAGAGCAACTCGTATAAAGTGAAGAAAGAGAGAATGTTTGTATAAATACTCTTCTTTAATAGTCACCAGCCAATTTTCATATTCAAATGGAAATGATTAGTAGATATTGGTTCTAAACAAGGAAAATTTGACAAAACACTCGTTAGAGACGCTTTTAGTCACGTTTTTTGTGGGCACGATAATATCATTATAATCTCGTGATATATCATGTTATACTATTATATCTCTTGAACAATTAATTTTATTGGTTCTGTAGCATTTAAATTAATCGGACAAAAATGCGGTTTATCGTCAAAGCGATTGTATGGCTAATTTGAACCGATATCAAGTTCAATTCCAAGTTCAATCATTGAACCGATCAAACCGAATCCGATTTTTATTACTTTAATAAAACTTATCATTCGCGGTTAAACTCCAAAATATACATTACAAAAACAACGTTATTTGATGCAAGAAGACACTTTTTTTATAGATCCCACTCAAGAATTAGCCTCAAATGCATACATAGAGAAAATGTCTGTATAATCTTTCGTTTTCTAAAATACAAATTATTGATGCTTGTGACAATGCAAATCTTGTTCATGTCTAAAGAAGAATAACTAGAGATAGAATAGAACTGTATTTAACCCATTAAAAAAAGATAAAAACGTGGCGAAGTGGATAAACCAAAAGAAGGAACTTACTTCTACTAGTAAAAATTACTAGCATTCTCAGTGCCTTATTTCCCATAAATTTTATTTAATTTCTTGAAAGGCACTCTATAATATATAAGTCACTGACATGACATCTTAGCATTACGTCATCAATTATAGTGCATCACGGTGATAAATTAATGATCTCTTACACAATTTTGATCATTTTATAGTCTGCTACAAGAAACCATCAATACAATTCAATGGATTCGGTACTTCAATTTAAACTTTGAGTTGTCAGTCCAGCTCATCACACCTCAAAATCAAAAAACATAAATAAATTAAAGTAATAGTAGTAAAATATAACGATTTATTACATCATATTACTAAGCTATATTCAATGGAGAGATTTTTTTATATTTGTTATAAATTAATTATTATTTTTATAAATTAAATAATTATTTGTTAACTTTTGTGTTTTACGAAATATAATTTTATAAGAAAAAAAATACAATTTCGTTGTTTATAAATATTGTTTTAATTTTTGATATTGTTTTGTAAAAGTATTTAATATTATGAATAATAAAAATTTAAAAAAATTAAATTTTATTTCGTTAATATTTTTTATGAATAATTTTTAGGTATTATAATTATATAAATGATGAAAATACTTTTTACAAAAAATAATTAATTTAATTATTAATTTAAATATTTAATATATCAGTATATATTGAATTGACATATTTATCGGAGAAATTCTCTTGATATATTGGAATCGTGGTAAACTGTAATTGGATGCGTGTACATAAGTTTTACCTTGTAAATGTATAATAAATAATTCGAAAAATATTATACTAGTAAATGTAAAAAGAAGGAGAGAACAATACAAAAACATAGCAACCATCGCAATTGCACGCGCATGATATATTACTATTTGTAAAACTGCACAGTGGGAAGCTGTAGTTTTCAAATTTATATATGTATATTTTACATTTAATTAATTAACATTTCTTTATTATTTTTTAATTTAAAAAAAATAATAAATATCATTGTGCCTAATAACTCAGAAAATCACGAAATTTTAAATCTGAATTTAAAATATTACCTTCAACTTAACAATAGTACTATTTATCAATTAAATAAAAACTTGGAGATTTCAATATATTATTATTGTTACCAGTAAAGTGACTACGTCTTTATCTATATCTTCGTGAAAAGGAACCACACTTGAACCGTACAATTATTGTGTAATACGGCCAAACAAAAGCAGATGATATTTCTAATTCCAAGTACCAACACGTTACAAATTCCATTTTCAATTTTAAAATATGAGTACCTTTGAATTCTGATGAGTGTCACAAACTCGTGGAAATATTCAAATTTGGTTTGGATGGTTATGTTTTCTTTAACTTTTTCATACACATTATGAACGGTCTTAAAATTTGTAAGGATGGATACAATTTAGTAATATTAAGTGTATGATATAGTAAATCTATTACTTAAAAAAGTTTATTAATCATGTATTATTATTTGTATAAATTTATTTTATATTACTAATTAATGAGAGTTATATATTTGAATTTAATTTATATATATTTTCAATGTAAAAGTTTTATGTTGTTAATCAATCACAATTATTATATTATTACTGATATTTGACTTTTGTTTTAATTACTAGTTAAATTACTCACAACATTTTTCGATTGGATAAAATATTTTAAAATGATAGCACATATCAATTAAACAATATTTATTTTCTCACATCATACCTTAAAGTGGAGTCATGTTGCATAGTTCATTAATTTCATTAGATTTCGGTATAAAACAATTTTTGCACTAACAATACATATCTCATTTTCTCTTTTTTAAATTAAATTTCAACTAATTTCGTATTTTTGACATCTCGAATCCTTTACCATCAACCAAATAGTAGTGAAGTAATAGTGTAAACCATATTACAATTCTATATAAAAATAGTAGATGAGAGAAAAATATAGAGAAAATATTATCGTTAACTTGAGTAATTGATCAATAATGAATATAAGGGATCCAATTTATGCATATAAAAATTAAGAGCATAACCACTGGCGGAGCTTGGTAGGGACAGGGGGTGGTCGCGGCCACCCAAAAAAAAAACAAAATTATAGGTTCAGTCTCTCTTCCTCTCTTTCAGATTCAGATTCGGTCTCTCTTCCTCTCTTCCAGATCCAGTCTTCATCTATCTCTTTCCCTCTTGCTTTCTGAACGCAATTCACGATTCCACCCTCTTGCCATCTGGTGTTGTTGATGCCTTGTCGCGCTTCAGCTCGCCTCGCCTCGGACTCGTCTCGCTTCAACTCGCCTCGGACTCGTCTCACCTCGCCCATTCGTCGTCAAAAATCCAAAGGTTTGGAATTTGTTGATTTGCTGATTTTCCTGATTTACTTAACAAGGTGTTTGAACAATGTTTGTGCTGATTTGCTGATTTTTGTTGCATACAAGGTGTTTGTGCTTTTGCTAAATTGCTAAAGTGTTGTTGCGTACAAGGTGTTTGCTGATTTGCTAAGTGTTGGTTGTCTCTTTAGAATGATTTGCTAAATTGCTAAAGAGTTGTTGCATACAAGGTGTTTGCTGATTTGCTAAAGTGTTAAATTGCTAAACTGTTGGCTGCATGTTTAGAATGATGGATAAATTGTTAAATTGTTGATTTTAGAATGATTTGCTAAATTGTTGGTTACCTGATTAGAATGATGGTTAAATTGCTGATTTTAGAATGATTTACTAAATTGTTGGTTGCTTGTTTAGAATGATGGCTAAACTGTTTAACAGCTAAGTTGCTGATTTTTGAATGATTTGTTAAATTGTTGGCTGCTTGTTTAGAATGATGGCTAGATTGTTAAATTGTTGATTTTAGAATGATTTGTTAAATTGTTGGTTGCTCGATTAGAATCATTACTAAATTGTTGTTGCTAAATTGGTTAATTTAAATTGTTGTTGCTATGTTTATTGAACAAGATATACGACATATTTAGAATGATGGTTGTCTGCTTGCTGATTTTGTTTCTTAAATTTGTTTTCTAAATTGCTAATTTTGCTGATTTAGAATAAAGAAACATAAATAATGGATGCATGTTTTAGAATTCAACTATTTAAATTTAGCTGTAAGTATCAGTTCTCAGTCTATTATTGATTATTTCAAGTTAATTATGCTTTTTATAACTTAATTTTTTGCTATATAATCTTATTTGCTTTATACATATTGTAATTTTATGTTGGTCACCCCAAACTATTTAGTCAAGCTCCACCACTGAAGATAACAATGATTAATATCATAACTAACATCAATAAATTATATTGAGAATAATCATTTATAAAATATAGACAAAATACAGTATGAGAATGACTCAACGTCATAATGGATTAAAACAAATGGGAGACGAAACCTTTTTATTGACTCAATTAAAAAAAATGATTATGATCCGCAAACTATTCCGACGTCCGGTCAGAATTTCTTTGAATATGTCCTTGAATGTGTCTCCCTAACTGAAACGACTCACAATGTAAAGTGGACAATTTAGACAAACTCAATACCAACTTCTAAAGTTTGACAAACCTTGGGTATCCTAGCTGAGCATGGATAATATGAGAGGAATGTATGACAGAACACATCTTGAATGATAGAGAAAGGTGATAGCGGCCTTGAGACTCACATCTAACGTCAATCATCCCTCTTGAACTCTGGTCTTGCAAGGAACAAATGGCATATATGTCAAATTGCATTTTGTAACATAAATCATTGAAAATGCCGTAGGACTGTTCATGGTTGATTTTAAAAAAATACCAAACCATATCCATTTTAAAATCAATATATGAATTTAGATTTATAACCAAATCCATTATTTGGTTTAAAACCGGTTGTAAAATTGGTTATGGTTAAATAACCGGTTTATAATTAAGCAATCGATTTTGAAAATTTTAATTTTAAAATCAATTTTTTTTTTCAAAATCGGTTAAAATTTGATTATTTTTAAAGAAAATATTTATTCATAGTTTAAAAATCGGTTATTTAAAAAAATCGATTTTTTCGATAAATTTTTCGAGAAAAAATTCAATTTAATTTTTTTTTTGAGAAAACAAAGTTTATTTTTTATTTTTTATTTTTTTCCGATATTTTTTCAAAAAAAAAATAAATTTCAAATTTATTTCAAGAAATAAAATCTCAAAATTAACAAAATATTGGTAGTAGATAAAAATCAAATTCAAATATAAAATATAAGTGGTTATCTAAACGATTTATAAACAAATCGAATTACAACCATATAATTTTAACCATATATTTAAAATAAATTTATATCCGATTTTAGATTTAGACTTTATAACTAGATTTTTTGCACAATTCTAAAAAAAATGGAGATGTATGCTTAAAGAAAATAGCAAAGATAACTTTGATGATATGCTTCCAAAGGCATTGCCTAGGCCAACATTTAAGCATTGTCCGACCTTGTTAAAAGTAGTACATGTATAAAGACAAGCCAAGGTGGAGAATTTCTAATGATGGCTTAGGTCTTTGTCAGGTTGTTGATTACTTCTATTAGACAATTTTGTTATAGCTAATAATGTAATTGATTATGTTAGTCAGTTGGTTATTGTTGTAATTAAGTTGAGAATTAATGTTAATAAATGAAATTTCTACAAGAACTTTGTGTCATGTTCTGTATATTCATTATCAATCATTTTTTAGTTTAATATCAAAATTATAAATGACTTTGCTAAGCCTAAGTCTTACACCTATTTAGAAGAAAATTAAATGAAGACCTGTGAGGAATAAATGATTTACTAAGCATTTTATCTTCACAAATTTCAAACAATTTTAATATTAAAATTTAAATGTAATTATATAAAATTATTAATGAAATTCATTTAATAATTTTTTAAAGATATTATTAAATATTTTGTTTAAAAAAATTATAATGTGTTAAAGTGTAATCCATATCCATATAAGGGTTTTTTTTTAATACCCCTTTTTTTAAAATAAATTATCCAAATACTCCCTTTGCAAATTTATATACCTAAATACCTTTTTTTTTTCTAAGTCACAAGTACTATTTGAAACGGCGACTTTCTAAAAGGTTTTTTTTTTAAAAAAAAAAATTAATTTTTATTCAAATAATATATATATATATATATAATTTATTAAAATACATAAATATAAGTTTTAATTTACATAATTCATTTATAAAAAACATCACTTCTTCTTTTTCTTGGAATTTTGATTCAACGGAGTATATGCATTCTCAAAGCTTAAAATTTGAAAGTTTTGTTGACACATATTATTCAGTAACTGGGTAGCGGACTCAGGTGTATTATAACGAGTGTTGAATGTGTTATACAACAATTCCTCTTCGCTTGATGCAAAGGATAGTCAACGATTGTCTTCCTTATGTGGTTGTTGGCTGTCAAAATTAATTTGTTCCCCTGGCGTGAACCCGTAAAATTCATGTGGTGTGTGGATAAAAGTATGAGTATGTGGTGTGCGGGTAAAAGTATGAGGAGACAGTTGAGTGTCAAGAGGTGTTAGTATATAATATTGATTTTTTTGTGTTGTGTTGGACATTGATTCATGAAAAAAAATATTGGCTACATTGTGGTGGAGGTTGAGGTGGATTGACACGAGAATCAACCAATTGGTTTTCTACATAAATAAATCGATTGAAATTTTTGCAAAACCAAACCATGTATTCATAACTTGGTTTAAATTTAACATTTAGAGGTTTACCATGAAGAATATGATTCTCTCATTCATTCCACTCTTTGTTTTCATTTTCGTAGAATAATGTCCAACTATAGTCGATTTATTTATGCAAATCTACCTTATGATACTTTCTCATGTTCCTCAGAGGATGTGAAATTTCTTGAGGTAGTCCAAATTATAGTTTCACTCTATCGGTTTGATGCATTTCTATTATGTAGAAACAAATCAAATATGTAGATGCATTTCATAGCCAATTGTTTTATGGATGATCGTATGTTAGAGTAGGTATGGCCTCCGGAGCAAACTTGTGATGTACCAAGATGTCGTCAAAATCTCGTACGTGTGAGAAAACCTCAACAATATGGTACTAGAGGCCACTTTCAACATTAACTCTATCGTAATTTTTGTAAAATTTGTGATGTTTTTTTATGAACGAATTATGTAATCTAAAATTTTATCATTATTTAAAATTTGTATTTATGTATTTTTATGAATTATATTAATTATATATATATATTATTTTTGTTATTCGAATAAAAATTGAAGAAAAAAAATAATTAATTTTTTTAAAATATTTAAAAAAGTCACCATTTGAAACGTAGACTTCTTTAAGGAAGTCGTCATTCCAAATGACAACGTGTGACTTAGAAAAAAATAGAAGATATTTAAATATATAAATTTAAAAAGAGAGTATTTAAATAAATTTTTTTTGAAAATAAGGTTAATTAAGAAAAGAAAAACCATATAAGGACTAAAAGTAAAATTCTGCTTTAATAATGTCTAGCTGGGAATGCTCTCAGCAAAAGCAAAAGCAGGACACATCAAATAAATAAAACCCACCCCTGGCACCCAATATCAGAAACGATCATGACTCATACAAATTTATTTGTGTTTTGTATCACATATTAAATTTCCACACTTTATTTTAAAAAAACTCAAATAAATCTAATTGAATATTAGAAAATTATTTTAATTACACTGAATTGAATATTTCAAGCCATTTTCATAAATAAAACAAAAATTCGGAGAAACAAGTTTTTAGTAGTAAAATAATGTCGACATAGCTATCCATGTTTAAAATCCAACAACACTCTCTGCTATAGAAAAAAAAAGCAGTAGATTTTTTATGGCACATACAGCGAATGACAACTGTACAATTAAATCCACCAGCTGTATATTTCCACGTGGCACACTTTTATTGGAGAGGATCTGCTATCATTCTTTTTAGAACCCACTCACCCTTTAAACAGCTTTTGCCAGCTATCCACTGGCCACAGTAACGGCTACATTTTTTATTACTTACATCAATTTTTATTTAATATTTTTGTCTATTCCTTGGAATTTGAATCCCAACGTGGCACGTGATATGGCACAAACATTCATTACGTGGAAATTAAAATTACACTATGAGAGTGTATTGGGCTATAAATATCCTCAGGCTCTTCTTGTGACCCCTCACACTAATATTTCAGAGTAGAACCTTCACTTCACTCTCTTCTTGTTGCAGCATAAAATTCCTCTTTTTTTTTTTTAGTTCTTATTTTCTTCTCTATTTATTTTTTGTGTGCATTTTTTTACCTTGCCAAAAATGCCTAAGATGTCTTGTTTCTTGGGACTTTATGTGTGTCTTTTGTTTATTGGGTTGGTTGCTTCTTCGAAGTTTGAGGAACTCTTCCAACCCAGTTGGGCTATGGACCATTTTGTCCATGAAGGAGATTTGCTTAAACTCAAACTTGACAATTTTTCTGGTAATTAATCATTTTTTTGTGTGTGTGTGCCATTTTAAGGCTAAAAGAATGAGACATTTGCATTACATTATTAATATTAATATAGCCTTTCTAACATTAGCTATTTTAAGTACTTTACCTTAAATAGAATGTCCATTAAGTTTAATTGTTATTTTTTTTTTGTTGGATCTGATTCTTAATAGATGGTTTAATAAAATGTAATTTTAGTTCACATTGTTGCAAAAAATTGAGTATTTGTGTTACTTATAGAAAAAAATATTTCAACATTGTAGGTGCTGGATTTGGATCTAAGAGCAAATATATGTTTGGGAAAGTGACTGTGCAGCTTAAACTTGTGGAGGGTGACTCTGCTGGAACCGTTACTGCTTTCTATGTAAGCAAAAATATTTTTTACTTACATTTACTTTATTTTAATCTTGATTATCTTTTTAAATATCTACATATGTTGTTTATTAGTATTAGTAGTATTGTTGATAAACAACATATGGAGATAATAATTATTTGGATCACGGTAGCAAATGCTCTAAGAGTTAAAAAAAAGTAAAAAATGTAATTTTTTCAAAGAATAATTTTAAAATTCCAAAAGTTGAATACACTTTTTCCTAATATAATATTTTTATATGTGTTTATTAACCAAAGTCTGAATGTCACTCGACAGCGTTTTCCTAATTTATTTGGATGTTATTCAATTCAATAGTTTTCAAAGAACATTTGTGAAGTGTAGACAACTAGCATCCATTAATAGACCAAGACTATTACTAGAGCTATTAGTGCCATCTACCTACTTGTTTTTAACCCCCATGAATTTATATACACATCTAATTGATTATAGCATTCAATATCTTTGTCGTTATATCGATATAGCAACCAATTTTTTTGTTGATTGCAAATGTGGTTACCTTTTATTTTGATATTAATATACCTAATAATCTTGTGCAATTTATTCCACATTGTTTTGGCCTTTATGAGTGATTTTGACACCACCCGTACAATAATTCATATGGTATATATCTAATAGTAAAAGCCATAATAATTGATAGCTTCTAATAATTCTAATGACTTTTAAAATTTGGTTATTAATTAATTTTTGTAATGCAGATGTCATCAGAAGGGCCAAATCACAACGAATTTGATTTTGAGTTTTTGGGCAATACTAGTGGTGAACCTTACTCGGTCCAAACTAATGTGTATGTGAATGGAGTTGGTAATAGGGAGCAGAGACTTAATCTATGGTTTGACCCCTCTAAGGACTTCCACACCTACTCTATCTTCTGGAACCAGCGTCAAGTTGTGTAAGCACCTACATTATACAAATGTTACTGTTTAATCATTAATTAGGCATTATTCAATGTTAGTACAATTTAATCATTAATTATACATTATTGTAGTTAAATTATAGTAGTATTATGTTATAATTTAGTCTAAAAAAGTTTACAGTCAAAATAGTAAACATTAATTAGTCTCTTGCATATATATGGTAGCTAGCAAACGTTAATTATTCTTTAATACATTTTTTAGAATAAAATATAAATAAAAGTAGTCTCATTTTTCTAAGCAAAAATTATAGCTTCATTCATTATTTTTAAAATTCAGTATCAGCAAAGTAAATCTTCTATTTAATAATAGCTTTCTAAAACAGTTTTATTTATTTTAATATGTCTAATTTGATCAATCTTATAATATGAAAATTTAATATAATATATACTTGTGAAAATGTACAGGTTCCTTGTGGATGAGACACCAATAAGGGTACACACAAATTTGGAACACAAAGGAATTCCTTTCCCAAAAGACCAAGCAATGGGTGTATACAGTTCAATATGGAATGCTGATGATTGGGCCACACAAGGTGGTCGTGTGAAAACAGATTGGAGTCATGCACCTTTCGTTGCTACATACAAAAACTTTGAAATCAATGCTTGTGAATGTCCAGTGGCAGTGACATCAACAAATAATGCTAAAAATTGTAGTAGTAGTGAGGATAAAAAATATTGGTGGGATGAACCTATGATGTCTGAGCTCACCTTGCATCAAAGCCACCAACTTATTTGGGTTAGGGCTAATCATATGGTCTATGATTATTGTGCGGACACAGCTAGGTTCCCGGTCATTCCTGCCGAATGTGTTCGTCATCATCACTAGTCATAATTTTGGTGCATCAAGATTAGTCTTTTATGCATTCAAAATTATATATAGTTTAAGTGTTCTCTTGTTGGGGATGGAAGAATTATGAACATGTACTTCATGTTTAACCTATTGTAATATATTTATTTTATTTAATTATTTGGCATGGAATTATGTGAATTCTTTTATTCCCTTGTCTATTGTGCAATCAAATTTTATTCTTGTGGTTCCCTTTATTTTATTTAGAAGAATCGTGGATTCATACAACATATAAAAATCTAGTGAGATTCGTCTTGCATTGGGGTACCGCAAGCTCACGGGTTGCCTTGGTATGGAGAATTTGAATGGATAAAGTAACAAAATAATTGAGAAGGTGAAGCTAACAGTGTGGTCCCCCAATATTTCAATTTCGAGGACCTAGATCTATGGGGGTAATGTTTGTTTGTATCCATGTTTTCAAGAATTATTATTTGATTCGACCACAATGTATTGTGCCAAGGAGAAAAACTTATGCACATTTTTTCAATGGAAGAAAATACTAAACTAGAAATATAAATTGAGTGTAAATAATATGCTAGAATAAAATGTAAATTTAGATATTTATTATTGAAATAAAGTAAACCATTATGTTTGTGTTGACTGAGTTATTATAATTTCAATTTAGTCATCAAATTACTTAAATAATTATTGAAATATACAATTTATTATTTATAAAAAATTTTAAAAAAATATAATTTACTGTTAAAATATTTTGTAATCATTACTAAATTGATTGGTGTATTGATAATTTAATGATTAATTTAAATTTTTGAATAAATCTCCAAATATACCTTATGTTTTTAGAGATTAAAATAATAATTTAGTTAGTTAAAATATTTAAAGATGAAACTATTACAAAGAACAACCAATACAAGCAAGAGGACTTTGCACCCATTTCGATATTTGTAATGTTTTGATTTGGTTGATTAAAATTAAGAAATAAATGAATTGAAGAGAATAAAGTAGCAATAACGTTAGTAAAAAAAAAAAGCTACTATAGAATTTTAATATTAATTAGACTTATTAAATCACCTTTATTTAATAAATCGTTTGCTTATTATAAAAGGAAATATGTTTTTCTTATTCAAATAAAGTATATGTCGTGATAACACATGCACGCCCTAGAGATATATGTGAAGAATTCTGAAAGTTTTTACAATTCTTTTTGTAAAAAAAAATAGTTTTTTAAACTTTCAATGAGTTTGTAAAGTTAGTTTATTACTGATATTTTATAATTGATAGTTGTAAAGTTAACTAAATTGTTTAATAAAAGTAGTAATTCAATTAATTTAAAATGTAAAATGACATAAAAGTAGATTGTTAATTCAAAATAATTTTTATAAATTAATTTTCAGAATATTTTAAAAATACTAATTTAAAATTTAATTTTTTGTTAATTTAGGGTTTATCAATTCAAATAAATAAACAAATTATTTTAAATTATTTACTTTATATTATTATTTATTAAAACTATTTTAAATTACATAAATTATTTACAAACAAAACATCTAATTAGATTATTTAGTTTAAGTTATAATAAATAAATTGTAAATGATAACAGTTACAATAATAAAAATAAAAATAAAATTAAAAGAAAAAATAATAAACTATAAACTAATAATAACTATTTGAATTAGTTTATCAAAAACAATATAATCTTACTTTTTTTACTTTTTCAATCAGAGCCATGATATTTAATATGTGCTAATGGTGTATAGATGAACATTTGCCTAAAGCCTAAAAGTAAATATGTTTTGATCAAAAAACGTAAACACGTTAGTGATACGAATTGCATACACCCCATTTTATAAACGACATTAATATGGTGTGAACTTTAGATCTCGTTTCCATTTACACTTCGGCGTTACACTAGGGACAAATATTGATTATGGTGCTCGTGATTTCCTTCAAAATTTCCTAAAGTTGAGTCAACTGATATGGCATAACAAACAAGTAAATCCGTGAAACCTATGCTTCTATGTGCTATTATGTATAATTGACATAATAATTAGACACAAATAATAATCCCATATAAGGGTCCCCATGTGTGGGTCTAGGAAAACTCATTTAGGTATAAGAGACGTTAGGTTAATGATTATTAATCCAATGAAAATTAAAATGGATGATTATTATGGGCCATCTTAAATCAGGGCTTTCATAAAAAAAGGTTGACACAAGCCCCGCTTTTTAGGTCGAATGATTTAATTGTGGGCCCACTATAAATGATTTGATGAGCTGGGTAAAAAAATTAACAAAGGAGCGGATCCGATTCATAAAGTTCAATTATTTCATATATGTTGCGCCTCTAATCAACCACCGTAACATCTAAAAATAAATTAACTTAATTTTATCAAATTTATTTGATTATAGAAATTAATTTAATTAATTTAAATAAAGCAGTTGTATATTAACTTTTTTCAGTTTAGGATATTTTAGTCTTTTTAACTTCATTAACATTTCTCTTTTATAATCTTCTCACTTTCTACTAAACAATATTTTTCTTTCTTATACCAAATGATACTTCAAATTAATTATATTTTTTACTTATTTCTCTTTTATTATACTCTTTAACCTATTTCTTTCTTCTTCTTACTTTCTTTCCACTACCAAACACGCTTTTAGTGAGGAAAAGTAATGAGAGAAAGGCACAAGAGAGGCCGAGGAAGAAAAAACTGAGAAAAAATAATTAACAAAAAAGAGTTGAGTATTAAAACACAGAGACAAATATTAAAGCTATACATGTATTAGAAGAAAAAAATAGATAGGAAAAAAAGAAAGATAGAGAAAAATCGAGGTTGAGAAAGGATAAAAATACAACTTTTATAAAATGATTTGGAAAAATATACATTAAATTTCGTATAAAATAATACTTATTACATAGTTCTAATACGAGATATATATGACAAATCTTTAATGTACTTGCTATTTTGTAAATTTAAAAGAAAAAATTGTTGACTATTACAATTACGAAGATTAAATTTGTAATTTAGAACTCATTCGTTACAATTATTTTCGTAAATTTTTATTTTATAAAAAATCACTATTTAAAATTTTCATCTGTTTGTAATAATTTTTTTTGTAAAAGTAATAATTATAACTGATTTTTTCAAAAATAAAAATAATTTTTAAAAACAAACAAATACAAACACAACTTCTGCTTTGCTTTAAAATCTCCAAAACAAAATAATATCTAAATTATTAAATATAAAAAAAAATTATATATTATGTAACAAAAAAGCCTTTCGTTTTCTGTTTTACATTTCTTTCCACCCATTTTCTTTTCAAAACCAAACAATCCATACACGTCTAGTCTCGAAAACGATGATTAGCGGCTCCAAGAACCCTAGTCTGTTGTCGGTGCTGTTTTGTCTTGTTGTCTTGGAAAACTCCCACCTCAGTTTTCTTCGTCATTTTTCACATCCCAATATGCACCCATCATATTCACATTCATTCTTTTAACTTTCCTGCTCCCTAAGGACCGTTTCCAATTTCCCCTACCCAAATATTTTCAATCTCCACTCAGGTCAGCTATCTATCTATTCATCATTTTTGCTCCAATCTTTTTTTTCCCCTAACCTTCTTTTCCTTTTGATTCTTCTAATCTCTACTTGATTTCAAATGTGTTTTGTTTTTGGTTGAAATAAGTTTCACCCTTTTTGTTGAATTTTTTATTTTGTTTTTCTGTTATTCCAAATTTTATATATGCATGTTACATTTTGCTTTAGAAGTTCACACGCTGGTATACTTTATACTGTTGAATTGATCTTTGAATTGGTTTAATAGAAACATGGTTAGAGCGGAATAATGATGAATGTATAGTATGAAAGCTGTTGTGGAGCGATTAACACATTATTGAAGGTTTTGTGTCTCACTCCCATCATAGCTAGGTTAGCAAATTCGGTTACATTCAATTTTTAAAAATTGAACCGGTGAGATCTCTAGTTCATGGTTCAACTGCATTAAACTACTCGAACCAGGATGAAACTGCAATCCAGCCGTTAAAATAACCAAATTGTAGACAATGCCTGTTCACAGTTCAACCAGTTGAATCGTGTTTTCTTTTTTTAAATTTAAATTTTGGTTACATTGAGTCTGTTTTTAAACAGCGTAGTTGAATTTGAACAAATTGTTATTGTTCTGCGATACATGATTTAGTTAAAAAATATTGTCAAGTAGCGGCAATAGCACTCTTGTGTAGCAGAATTTGAACCAACCACTATTTTCTGCAATTCACGATTGACAATACTGCATTGAGTGACCTATTGAATTGATTTCATTTACACATGTTTGCCTCAATTTTATTATGTTAACATTTGAGATTATTCTTGTTCATTATTATGTAGTGTAGTGCTACTTGCATTGCATTGAGGATGATAGTGAAAGCCTGTGATAAAGGGGAAGTGGAAGGATCTAAGTCCGTAGGTAAGATACTGGCAAGATGGAAAAAATACAATGCCCAACTTGATTCCTGCAATGATGCGGACAAGCCTGTTCGAAAAGTTCCGGCAAAAGGATCAAAGAAAGGGTGTATGAAGGGTAAAGGAGGGCCTGAGAACTCACGGTGTAATTATAGAGGTGTTAGGCAAAGGACTTGGGGGAAATGGGTTGCTGAAATCCGTGAGCCGAACAGAGGGAAAAGGTTATGGCTAGGTACTTTTTTGACTGCCATTGGTGCTGCTCTTGCATACGATGAAGCAGCCAGGGCAATGTATGGTTCTTGTGCCCGCCTCAACTTTCCCAATGTTTCGGTTCCGAGATTCTCCGAGGAATCTTCAAACGATTCTCCAGCTGCGAATCACTCCAATTCATCAATGACAGGTTCAGCAAATTCCGAGTCCATGATAATGCCAAATAACTTGGGGATAGGAGCAAAAGACGGTAATGACATGGAACCGATTTCGTTAACCTTAAGCGTAAAACAGGAGAATGAGGAAGGTGTGAATTAGGGATAAATTAGTCCCTTCCTTCTTGTTCATGATGTACATTTTGCATACTGCGGTTCGGATATGACATGAATATTTAGCTCTTGTACTTACTAATGACCAGCTTAAGGGTAATGAAACTTGATGGTTGGTCATATGATTTAGCTTTTGTAATTTGTAAAACCAAAATGAACTTGGTTGGAAAATGGTTATGACCAAATGCACTCTTGATATTGAATCAAGTTTTAACCTCATAAGAAGTGAAATGCTTTCTACATTTCTTCTACATAATGTGTGATTTATGCTGCTAAATTTATAGTAGATCACACTAGTTTATGAATGGTGTCATTGAATTTTGAATAGTTCGATTTTTCTGCTGTAAATCTCAATATCTAACACACTGGATTTGGCATGGATAGGGGTTATAAATTATAAAAGAATGGTTGCTCTAGGAACTGTGTAATGAATCTGTGGAATAAGGAAAGATAGCAGGACATATTCATGACGAATCTCTTAAAGCTTTTATCTATAATAAAGCATATTAATTCATAATAAAAGAAAAGATAGACATCACTTTTTGGTAGTAGGATAATGAGAATTTCATACCCTTGAGTGTCAAGAAATTTAAATGTCTAAATTTCGTCAAAGAAAAATGTTTTAGGAGATGAATCTACTTTGAGATATAAGCTACATGTCTTCAAATTTTTAATTGAAAAAATGATAATTTGATAAAAAATAAAAAATTCAAACATCTAATAAACTGGGAATATTTTTTTTATTGAGAACATAAAAAGGAATGCAGAAAATCAATTCTCTGTGGAGAGGAGAGCACCTCTGCTGGAATCTAATTGCACTGTGCTAGGTTTCTTGCTTTTCTGTTTATTCATAGTGAAGAAACGATCACTTTATCAGAAGAAGAAAAAATATAGAAACAAGCTAATCTTTTCTATCTTAATTATGTATATGTATAAATGTAAGCTAATCTACCCATACATAAATTTAACTCTACTAACGAAAATAAATTGGCAATTTATTTTGATCTTTAATGCTAAATTTTATAAAAATCCAAAGTATTTCTGCATTGAATTTTGAATCTAACAATTACAAGGATTATCATTTGAAATCATTAATTCATTAAAAATATTTGATTTTAACAATAATCACTAAACAAGTTCATGAATAAGTAAAAATAATAAATGAATCGTTAAAATTTGTCAATAATTTGTAGTTGAGTTCTATTTTAATTTTGAACCATTATCAGTTGATATGTTTATATGGCTTTTTTATATAATTTTGAATTGTAATTAGTGTTTTTAAAGATAAATTAATTTATTAAAAATAAAATAAATAGTATGAATAATGTACTGATTAATACAAGCTATATAAGTATAAATGAGGAATTTCGATAAAACATAAAGGATACAATGACCTAGAAATTCAAATACTACTTCAGAATCTAACTTTTTAATATTTATAAAATTAATGATATGAAACAGCACTATTTTGTCAAATAAATTTATACTACTCTTTTGTTTTTTCCCCCAACAAATTTATACTACTCAATAAATTACAAACCTCATTAGGAAAAGGGATTCTATTCGTCATATGGAATTTGACATATATATATATATATATAGCCTTTGAAATTCAATAAAAGCCTCTCTCTACTTGTGTCTGTCTCAATATCATTGTGAAAAGTTCATTATTTTAATAGGATAAGATTTTCCGAAAGGGAACAAATAAATAAATCAACATGGCTTAACAATTTTTGCAAGAAAAATGATACATACAAAGTTTTTGAACATTTATGATAAAATGAGTTAAGTTTTTTTTTTTTTTTTACAAAATTTTATGTTTTTTAATATTAATAAGTTTTCTTTACACCATGATGTTATAATAGGTACTTGCTCTGTAAAAAAAATATTAGAAAAATTGGGTTAAACAAAATTGAAGTATTCCGTTCAAATTATGAATTAAATATACTAAGTTTGCATAATAAATCACACTGAACGTTTGGTTGAGAGGGTATTCCGCGTTAGTTTTTAAATGCAAACGTTAAGTTCATTAATGACCAACTCTAAGTTACATCTAAATTTACTTTTAATAGCTACCAGCTCTTTTTATGTCGAGTTCTACTCTCCTGGAAATTACTCAACAATAATACAAAATTACATAGATGATTTTGACGATATTTTTTACAAATATTAATTTTTGAACTTCTTTGCACTTATAAATAAAATAGACTTAATTAATTTCAATTTAATATAAAATATTTTTTATATCAAATTAATATCATTAAAATGAATATTTTAATTATAAAATACAAAAATAATTGTTATTAAATATTTTAGTTGACGAGTTAATAAAATTAATTAGCTAATTATGTTAATTAACTAGTTATTTTACAATAGCAAACTATTTAAATTTATTTAACTATTAACATAGTTTAATTTATTTTTCTTTATGTATTTTTATCAATGATTTAATATAAAAATCAATAATATATATTTTTAACAGAGAACGTTAATACCCATTCAAATTTAAAATATTTTTACATATAGGGATTTATTATGAATTTGATAGATATTAAAATTTAGTCTTTTATTTGTAATGGAAAACCGAACTCTTAGTCGTTGTTGTTATTATATGTGGGAGCCACAAATGACAGATGCCGTCGTATGAAAACAAGTACCCTCAACAAAAGACGATCTTGACCCTCCATTTGTTGATTACCTCTCTATAAAACCCCTCTACCTTGTGTACATTCCCTCAAATTCCCCTGCCTCTACAAATCAGAAATCACAGCTTCACAAGTTGTTGCATCAAACATAATATATAATACACACTCTTCACAATGAGCAAGGTTGGTTTTGTTTTTCTCATGCTAACTCAGATCTTCATGTTAGTACTGATTAAAGCCAGGGCTCAAGAGTACTACTCTCAAGCTCCATTGGAGCTTAAAAGTGACAAAGTTTATGGCTCTTCAGAGCCATTATCATTGAAGAATGATGAAAAAGCTGAGGCTCCTGATATTAGAAGGATGGGAAAGCATCACTCCTCTGATATGGCTGGTGGGGGTGTCATCATAGGTGGCTTAGTTACTGCAACTTTTGCTGTTGTTTTTTGTTACCTTCGAGTTACAAGGAAAATAGATAATGATGCTGCTGGTCATTGACATTCTCTACTTCAAATTGCTTCAAATATTCTCTTTTTTTATGTATACATTTTAGGATTAATCTAGGGGCTTTATGGTACTATCACTTGTAGATCGTTAGGTTAAATAACTTTATTAATTTGATTACATGCAATTAGATGCACCATAAAGTTAATTGCTGAGGATGATTTTGATGATGGAAATATTATGTTCATATATTGTATTTGCAAATACCATTTGGTATTGTTTACATTATAATGTGTATGAAATTTAGTTGGAAATTTTTTTGGTTAGATAACTATTTTCCTACTACTCTGTTTCTTTTGAGTCTCATTTTTAGGTAGAAAGCAAAGTACATTTAAATACTTTTTGCTTGCACATGAAAGTGTTAAAGTGACTTAAAAATTCACATTGCCTTTTACGAAATATCTGTTCATGGTTCCTAGTGGTTTTCTTCATGGTTAATCCATCAAATACTAACATTGTTTTAGTAACTAGTATGTATTATTGAGCTATGAAAATATTTTTTTTCTGATGAACGGGGGATTATAATAATTTTATAAAGTAAGAAGATATATAATATAGTATCTGTTGTTCTTCTTACTTTTAGGCAAAAAAAGGCAAATGTAAAGGTGCACTACTATATAATTTAGTCCAATGTAATAGACTAATAGTACTAAATTTTGTATCTCCTTCTCGATTTTTATTTGTAATTTAACATTTTAATTCAATTATTAAAGAAAAGTAAAGGTCGGTGCTTCTATCGCCTTGTAGCGGGAGCCACCGCATATCTAATTAAATAAATATTTAGTAAAAATAAAATAAAATAAATATTTTCTCCCTTTTTATTTGATTTCCTTTTTGTGGACTAAAGAAAAATGCACAAGCCCCTAGCCAATGTGGTTTTAAGAAAAAGTTTAATTAGAGGAGCAAAAGTAATGCCAACAACTCATAGCTGTGCATGGCTCACTAATTGAGATTGTCTTGAGTGCAAATAATAACACTAAATGTTCATTCAAGATTTTAGTCTGTACTAGCTACAAAAGTGCTTCCTACTCCCAACTGTTTCTGAGCTTTTAAAATGTGTTCATCATACATTTTAGTAACTTTTAAGAACACAAACGATTTTTTATTTGTTAGTATTGGAAGCAGAGAGTAGGGACGGAGCCAGAAATTAAGTAATCGATACCCAAAATTAAGCGTCGGTATTTAAGACTTGTTTTTATTTAATTTTTATATTCTTCAAAAAAGATAAAACACATTAGTTTTTTTTTATAAAAATTTTTGTTTATATTTTATTTAGTTAAAAGATATGTAAGATTCAATATTGAACAAAAATATATATTTGTTATAAAATATGTATCAATTTTTTAAAAAAGTATAAAGACTGAAAATTTATAATAACATAATAATATTAAAAAATTATAGAAAAATTGGCTTCAATTAATCCCTTTCTAAATTCATTCCTGGTCGAAAAAGTATCACATATTCGTTACTATAGAGAACAATTTATTAGCAGGAACGCGTTCTTAGATATTGTGGATCGATTGTGGGATCCACTTAAAAGAAAATCAAGAACATTAGTTGAGTTCTTTGTTAAAAGACGGAAAAGTTTTTTAAATACTACATTTCATTATTTTGCCTAAAAAGAAGAATTATTTTCTACTCCAAAAACAAAAGTTAAGAACGTACCTTTTAAAAATCAGTCGCGAACCATTCCCAAAATACTTGACTTAATTTTAACATCTTAAAACTTTTTTTTTTTTAGGATTTAGGACTCATTTAAGTTTTTCTAAGCCCTAAAATTAATTAATAGATAAAGTAGTATATGTACAATTTAATCTATTTTTATTACTATTCTCCATAAATTTTTATTGATCAATTTAATATATTTTCATCTCTAGTATCCATTAATTACTTATGAGTTCAATTAATATATGAAAAAATTAGCTTTCATTCTCACTTTTACTTCTCACTTTCAAAACACATAAAAATATTACTTTATCTCCTACTATTTGATGGATAAAGTTTTTTAAATTATTAATATTTCGATAATTTAAAAAAAAAACGAGAAATTTGTATTTTAGAAATTTTGCATTCACCCAAATTTTAGAAATTTTAAAATTTTTGAAAAATTGCATTTCGGAAGTTTCACATCCATCCAAAATTTCGAATCTTTTTAAATTTTTAGAAAATTGCATTTTGAAAGTTTCACATTCATCCAAAGTTTCTAATTTTTTTTTAAATTTTTTAGAAAAAATGCATTTTGAATGTCTCACATTCATCCAAAGTTTTGAAATTTTTAAAACTTTTGAAAATTTTGTTTTTCAGAAATTTCACATTTATCAAAAGTTTTGAATTTAAAAAAAAATTACAAAAATTGCATTTCGAAAGTTTCACATTAATCAAAAAATTTAAAATTTTTTAAATTTTGGAAAAATTGAATTTTAGAAGTTTTATATTCATCCAATATTTTGGCCTTTTTCTTTTAACTTTTGAAAAGTTGTATTTTGAAAATTTCGCATTCACCAAATTTTTTTAAATTTTTTACATTTATTTAAAATTTTGAAATTCGTTTTTATTTTTCAAAAAGTTTGACTATTAAATGGTAGAAAATAAAATAATATTTTCATATATTTTGAAAGGATGAGAGGCAAAAATGAATAGATGGGAGACAGATTCCTTAAATTGCAGCATTCTCATAACGTCACAATATTATCCAGCCTAAAGGTGTTTAAAAAAATCAAAAACTGAACTAAATTGCAGAAGTGAACCCAACTGTTTTTAAACTGAACTGATTTATAAAAATTGAGAACCGAACTGTTTTTGAACTGATTTTTTAAAACTAAATACGAACTGGTTTTCAGTTTTAAAAAACCGAATCGAACCAGTTTATATTTCAAAAAACTTGAATTGAATTTTTTTTAGAAATAATTAGGGGTAGTTATGTAAAATTTGGCATATATAAATAAAAAATTAAGTTAAACTGGTTCGGTTCAGTTCAAATAATAAACCAGTAGACTAATTTATAAAACAGTTCAGTTCGTATTTTTTAACTGAAAACCAATTCGGTATGATTTTTTCAAACTAAAAAGCAGTTTGATTTAATTTTTCAACAGTTCTAGTTCTAGTTCTAGTTCTAGTTCATAACTGAACTTTGTTCAGCCCTAGTCCAACCCAAGCCCTAGTCCAACCCAATACGGCCCAAACAAAACTACTTTCCATTATGCACAATTGCAGCATTCCTTACACAAAATTTATATTGACGGCCCTAATTTTTTAGAGTACACATCCAAACTGATGTTGCAGGATGGGGAAGAAAGTAAAGCCCCGTGAATAATTGTGAGTTAATCTCATAAATTAAATTATTTTAAATTATTAAACTAGTAAGAGACTTTTATATTAAATTTAATCTCGAAATGTATATCATGTATAGACTTTTATATTAAATTTTAATAATTTTTTAGTAATAAATATTTATTTTTGGGTATGATTTTAATTATAAATTTTAATTATAATTAATAGTTTAGAATTTTTCTCAATTTTATTTAGAAAATATAAAAAAAAAATATGTTTTTTGTTACGTATTTTTGTTATATTTATTAAATATTTATCATGTATCTTGTATGTATCAATAGTAAATATTTATTGCGTAATTTTTTAAAAAATTGATCAATGACAAATTTTGTCTCATGTTTTTTTTTATATATCAGTGACAAATATTTGTTTCGTAATATTTTTTTTAGGCTAAATACCACTTGTGATCTCTTAACTTAATTTCAGTTAACATTTTAGTTTTTTGTCTTTCTTTTTTCCCGATTTGCTCCTTTATTTTAATTTTAAGTGACAATTTAATCCTTTATATTTTAAAACGTCAACAATGTTATCCTTTTTTTTTACAAAAATTCAAAAATTCATCAAAATTTTCAAACAAACTTCATAAAATTAATTATATTTTGTAATATAAAACAAATTTAATCAAATTTATAACTCAAATCTTCAAATAAACTCATATTTTTATCATTCTTTATTTGATGTTGTTGGAGATGAAAATACAAGTCTATTTAAAGATTCAAGTTATGAATTTAATGAAATTACATTATATTGAGGATGATAATTAGTTTTATGAGTTTTGTTTGAAATTTTTTAAATTTTTTTTTGAATTTTTGCAAAAAATAAGGATAATATTGTTGACATTTTAAAACATAAAATATCAAATTGTCACTTAAAATTAAAATAAAAGACCAAATCGGGAAAAAAAAAGATAAAAGACTAAAACGTTAACTGAATCTAAGTTAATGGACCACGAGTGGTATTTAATTTTTTTTTTTATATATTTATTCTGAATATTTTTCTACATTAGTGAAAAATATATGTCACAAATTATTTTATATCTATCAATGATAAATATTTATTATGTATTTTTGTTTAGTATTTTTCAATGACAAATATTTATCCTATATTTTTTATATATATTTTATGAATTATAAATATTTGTCTCAGGTTTTTTTTTTATATTTATTACGAAGAAATATTTGTCATGTGCAATTTTCATGTATCAATAACATATTTTTTATATATATATTTATTAGTAACAAATATGAGTCATGTACTTTTATGCATAAAAAATATATATATTTGTCTAGTGTTTATTATATTTATTAGTGATAAATATTTATGTTGTGTTTTTAAATATTTATTAATGATAAGTATTTATCATGTAATTTTTTTAAATATTTATTAGTGACAAATATATATCACATATGTTTAATGTATAAATGACATATACTTATCTTGTTTTTAATATATTTAACAATGATTAATATTTATCTCATATTTTATTTATATTTATTATTGATAAATATGTCTCTTGTATTTTTATATGTATTTGTAGATTTTTTTATATTGATTTGTGAAAAATTATAGTTAGTGTATTAGAATTAAAGTGTGAAAAATTCAATTTGGTTTATGATAGGTTCAATTTGGTTTAAAAAAAAATGATGGATCGATTTTTTTTGGGAGCTAATAAAATTAGTACTCTGTTTCTCCTTATTTGTTTTTTTGTTTCACATATGATTTTTCTATGTTGATACACTTAAATTTTTTTGTTAGTAAATAAAATGATGAAGAAGATTTTTTTGTTGGTAAATGAAAAGAAGTTTTTTGAATGATATTTATTTTTTGTTTGTACATTTTAAGAATTTCTTTATTGATAAAAAAAAAGAAAAAAAAAAGACAACAACAAGAAAATTTAAAAAGTAGTGGAATTGGAAAATAGAAATTTAAAATGTTGAATCCACCTCTTCCTCGTGTTTCATCTTCTTCTCCGTATATAATAGAGTGATGCTCAATATTTCAGGTAATCATATGTTATGAAATGAAAAATAGAAAGAACAAAAAAAAACACTTTAACTCAAAATAAAATTGTGTATGTAAAAAGAAAAAGCAACATGGAAGAGAATGAATAAATTTTATTTACTTACACGTGTCTTTTTATTCTTGTTTGCATGAAAGAGCAACTTTTAACTTTAAAGAGAAAAAAAATATTGGTTAGGGAAGGTGGAGTAAAGATGACAAAGAGATAAATAAAACATAAAATGAGAGAAATAACATGCAAGAAGAACTTGATTTAGATTTGAAATGAGAAATATAGTGAAATTTGAATGTAAATCTAAATGTGAATGAAGGAAAAAAATATACAATAGTTAATAAAGGAGAAACATTGGACAATAAAGAATAAGTAAAAAATTATTTACTTAATAATTAGTAGGTTTAAAAAAAAAATACAATAAATAATAAAAGTAAAAAAGATTATACGTTAAGTAATAATTTTAATTATGAGGCCCAAAGAAATTAGCTTCCACCCAACAAAGCATTCCCCACATACACACAATAAAATTGTTTCCTTCTCCGTGCAAAAAGAATCAATCTTTGTGAATCTTGTTGCAGTGAATGACACAACTAATCTTCTCTTTGATTAACATTCAATGGCATTTTCATGTTCATGTTGGTGTTGGTTTCCACTCTACTTCATAGCATCTATAACACTTGGTGTCATTGCAATTTCCTCAGCAATACATTCAACTTCCAAAAACACACCCCAACAACAATTCCCACCACAAACTCACACACTCTCATCAAATGCCACTGAAACTCTCAGAAAATCAGGTTTCAATCTCATGGCTGATCTTCTTCATCGTTCACCTCCATTCTTTTTCCCTCCACCAAACTCAACTTTCTTTGCCATCAAAGACTCTGCCATCAAAAACACTTCACTCCCTCTTTGGTTCCTCAAAAGTCTCCTCCTTTATCACACTTTCACCACAAAACTCACCATCAAAGAACTCTTAAATAAACCTCAAGGAACTTGCTTTCAAACCCTTTTCCGCCAAAAGAATGCTTCACTCACAAAAATTGAACCTTTGCAGAATTCACTTGAGATCAACCATGTTTTGATATCCAATCCTGATATGTTTCTTGGAGAACAATTCACCATTCATGGTGTTCTTGGACCCTTTTCACCGTTGCGTCGCGAAGATCTTCAAGGTGGTTTTGATTTCATTCATTCACCTACATGTCGATTTTCCGGCAAAAATTCAACATATTTAGATGATTCCAAGAATGTTGTTGAATGGAACAAGGTTGTTCAGTTACTTAGTTCAAAAGGGTATGCTTCATTTTCAATTGCATTGCATTCTGTTCTTGAAAGTATTCAGAAAGATTCAACCAATTTTGTTTCAGCAACAATCTTTGCTCCACCTGATATGAATTTACTTGGTTACCCTTCAACATTGCTTGATAAAACTGTGAGATTTCACATTTTGCCTCAGAGATTCACTTATGGAGAACTCAATTCTCTTCCTGTTAGGACTCTGTTGAAGACTTTGATGCCTGATTATCATCTTGAAATTGATGGAGTTCTTGATTACGTGTCAGGTGTTGTTATTAATGGGATTCAGATTGTGCAACCTGACATGCTTGTTTCAGATAAATTTGTGGTTCATGGAATTGCCAGAGCTTTTAAAATGGCCGAGGTTACTGCTTGAAATTAAGATGCATATAGTCATTATCTCCGTAGGATAGTTCTGATCGAAGGCATGTCATAGTATATGACACATATTGGTCTATCTAGGATAGTTCTGATCGAAGGCATGTCGTAGCATATGACATATTGGTACATCGACATTTGATTACATTCAATTAATTCATTTTCTTAAATAGTTCCAGAATAGACGTATCAGTCGTGTATATATAATACATGTGCTATATAGGTGGTTATGAATACATAAATTCTTATAATTTCTTTGCTTCTTTCAGCAGTGTATTGATTTTAGTACTACATGTAAATTTTTCATTTTTACTTTTAAGTCTTATCTATAAATGCATTTCTAGAACAAGTGAAACCAACTTAATAGCTATGCCTAGTTTTTCACTTTGGTAGTTTTTTAGTTTGATTTTGGTGTTTATTGATCTTAAAATACTGCATGATCTGTAGTTACCTATAATTAATATATCTATATTGCTTTATAAGAAATGAAACGTTTCAGTAACCAGTCCCCTCCCTTAACAAAGGAGTAACAAACTAATTGAATATCTTGACAGTCATGTAAAAGTATATCATAATAACTTGATTTATATCATCATAATTTATATCAGAAGAAAGCCATAATATAATGTGAATGTTCATTTTAATTTGTTTCAAAAAAGAAATTGAAAGTTCATATGAATGTAAATGGTTACCATTTGAATAACACCATCACTATATATAAGGCTGCAAATCAGATTGCAAACTCAAATCATGCACTAAATATTCAATACTTTTACATTTCATGTCATGTGTCAAGAGTCAAGACCATTTCATGTCGCAAGTTGGATATAATCTATGTGTGGGGCCCTATGCTGCAATAGATTATTCATGCACTTTTCCAAGTAAGATTATAAAACCAATTTTAATAAAGAAGCATGTCAAATGATTCAAATGAACTGTTGCTAAAAACTTTAATCATGTAGTTATCTCTCGTCCATATTTCAAACTACAAGATTTCCAAATGAAAACACACGAAGAATGTGGTCATTTACTCAATCTGCAAATCTATTTTTGTTATGCAAAGAAATTTTAACTATGATAAATATACAAAAATATTAACCATATGATATAATATATTCATTGATTTTTATTTTATTTTTTGTGGTAGGAATGGGCCTGCGGTGATTGTAATATTAAATAAAACATGTAATAGTTGTGACGGTGTTTCTAGCAACTTCAACTCAAAGATATAAAATTCGTGTGCAAATTGACATGTAACAATGTCACTGGCTTTATAATGTAACTCTATGAAAGTTCCTTCCACGACTGAATTGAATTTGTTAGATGACATATGAAAGTTCCTCCCACGCATATGCAAATATTTTTCCCCTCTGATCCAATCAATGGGTCACCTCTCCATTATTTTCAAATATCTAATTATTTAAATATGTCTAAATAATTCCGTTGGAAAAAAGTCTAAACAAGGTTTTGGTGTAAATGGGATTTCTCTAAACTCTCCTTCAAAATTTTGAAAAACATAAAAAGGATTAAATATAAGCTATGACCACAAAACACTTACAACGTTATATACATACATATTACTCATCCAATTTTTTTAGGGAAAAAAAATTGATTTTTGTCTAATGTAGACTTTAATAGGTAACAAAATCTTCTTCCAATATTTTTAATGACAAGTATATGGAAGGAATAAATATAAGCTACATTAAACATTATTACATCTTGGTGGATTCTCATAGAATATGAAAGATCATTACATAGAATTTTGAAGTGGTAGCTCACCACATCTTCACTCTAAATTTTAATAAAGAGATATATAAATTTTTTTTACTTATATATTGGTCAATATTTCTTTTCTATCTTATGTGAGCCTCTTTAATTCACACTTAACACATTGCAAAAATTATCCTAAATTTAAAAGAAGAGGATTTTAAAGTTTATTTTTAATCATAGTACAAAATCTCCTTCATTGTAGAAGAACTCAAAAATTGCATTTAAAAATAATTTAATTTTTTTTTATTTATAAATTCTTCAAGTCCCATATATATTATTATAATACTCTTTATATTACTTTTCATTTAAATAAAAAAAATCAATTTTGCATAATAAATTTTTACCAACTCAAAATATATATACCCAATTGTCCAATTTTTTCCATTTACATTGAGATAAGTTAAACATCCAATTCTCTGTTCAATAAAATGAATAGTTGTGGTACATGTAAAATTTGTATTCCTCTTCTAACGAATTTCAAATGTAAAGAAACAAAATAGTCAAGAACATGATAATAAAGGTTAACAATGACTTAATAACGAGTCATATTCAATATCAATGGTTATTGTTGAGTTCATGATGCAATGCTTCTTCAAGCAAAAACCATGATTCCTCCATCAACTGTGGACTTAATCTAAACATCAAAACACAAAACTCCATCTCTGTGAGTGCACCATCACCATCAACATCTCCTTCTCTCATCATGCTCACTAACTCATCTTCCTTCAAATCTTTCAAACCCATTAAAGCAGAGTTTTTCCTTAAACTCTCCAATGTAATCACACCTTTGTCTTTGTCCATAAGTAAATTGAACCCTTTACAAAGTTCCTTCATTAAACCTTCACCACCTAGCTTATTAGCAATTACTGGTAACAAATCCTCAAAATCAATTCCTGCCATCCCTTAATGTAAAAATAATATGAATATGAATATGGAATGTGAGTTTGTTTGGTATGAGGGTGATGAATGAATATTGAACTGTTTATATAGATAAGATAAATATAAAAATATAACATGAGTGAGTTCAAGGAAAGAGGGGAAGAAATTTGTTGAACCCTTATATGAGATGACAACCAGGGAACAGAGAATTATTAGCTTTTTCAGATTCTGAAGAACAAAACAAACCGTAATTGCTTCTATGCTTCCTAGAAGTTTGTCGGGGGTATTTCTGTCAATTTAGAGAATATTAATATAATCTGCTTTGACTACGATCTCTTCAATACACGCAGTTATTCACACATCTTTTCTAATGTGGCAACAAATTAATTATCATATTCTTACCTTACCATTTATGCAAAAGACAATTTAAATATTTCTTCAAAATAAAACAAACAAATTATATTTGATTAAGTATATTTATTCATGATGATTATAAGCATATAGTTAGACGAAATGAATTGGTACGATTCGCTTACTTTTTTTGGTCAAGTATGAGTGGCTTACTTATTCAAGATTTCAAGGTGTAGAAGAATATTATATATATATATAGAAAGAGAACAGTGTTCACATTTAAATTGATAAAAAAAAATGGTAAAGTGATTCAAAAAATTAAAAATTATATAAAATAAAATATTTTTGAATATTTTTTAAATCATTTTGTCAAAACTGCATGAATCGGATTTTAGATTTATTTTCTAAAATTAAACCGCAATCATAAATTTTAATATTTATTTATATTTTATTAATATGATATATTGCATCTATATATTATTTATTGGTTTTTAATTTTTTTCTTTTAATAATACTTATCAGTTTAATTTATCCTATTTTTTTTGTTATTTTAAATATAATCGATTATTATTATTCTATAATGTTAAATTTAGATATATCATATGTTATATTTAACATAAAATCTATTATTTTAATGTATTTTTATAATATTAATATTTTTTTGTAATTGTAATTTGAATATTTAAAAATCGATTCAAATTAAATCGTTTGAAATTTGATGGAATTTTTTTAAAATTTGTCATTCAAATCAAACTAAACTCTATTAAATTTTATCTTTGCATCAAACAAATTTTTGTATCAAAATCTATTAAAACTGCATCGCAAATACTCCTAAATTACTTTCTACAAAACTATCAAATAAAAAAATTGACAAAATCTAGTCAGAATGTCATGCGTAGGAAATATGTTTTCAGTTCAAAAAACATTGTTGTAAGTCGTTCTTGTTTAATGAATCTTACTAATATATGATTTTTATAACACTTGTTAAAGATTTCAAAAGTATAATTTTTTATTAAACAAACTATAAATTTCAAACTTTTAATAAGCTAAATGCATAAATTACAAGATAAAAATTCTACATTTACTATCTTAAGTTGGATCTTTAGAAGATAAGTTAGCCTTTGCAATAATTAATGATATAAAATTTATGTAAACATTAAATATTTATATTACCCTTATTATACACATGAAAGTACAACTAAAGTTTCCTAAAAAAAACGAAAAGTAAATCCATTTTATATAGAATTGTTAGATTTGAAGGAAAAATAAATCCTTAACAGACACAAGGTTGTATTATTTTTAAGAAGATGTAAACTATAAGATCATTAGCTTAAAAATTCTCAAAAGTTTGTTATATTATATTTAGATATATTTTTAAGAAAAAGGGACAGAAAGTAGTACCAGTTTGTAATTAAGTTTTTAGTAAGACTAAAATTATCCATTAAATTATAAAGGTACACCAAATGTAATGATGCTCAACGCCAGTCCATTTCATGATTGAATGATATGTGGTGTTAAGAATCCAGTGGTCGAAATTAAAAAATTGATTTTTTTTTAATCAAAAAGAGGGAAGGTGGAGATCCATGATTATGAGAAGGTAACATCTCAACTATATATGATAGTAAAAACAAAAGCAAAAGATACAAACACCAAAACCTCCAAAAGTTATAAGGAAGCCTAATCTATTACGATTGAAGTTATTCTTAGATGTTGTCGAGTATCTTAATTTTTCACAATTTTTTTAAAAAAAAATAAAAAAAAATAATGTTATATAATTGGCACATTATTAATAAAGAAAAAAAATAACTTAGTATATTTTAAAAGATAAATAAGGTATATAAAAAAATATAGAATACCGAACGGTTACACGTAAATAAAATAAATAAACAGTAAAATAATTGTCTTTTAGATAAAAGGACAAGATGCATAGAAAGAGAACATATTAATATGAATGCAATTAAGAAGTACAAGACATAATATTCAGGTTGATTACGAAGGTGTACTTCCTTTCATTTACGAATCTTAAAGTGATATGAATGCATAGTCTCCTTTTTATATTTATTTGATTGGAAAATTAAATAAAAGATTAAATTGATAAAAAATAAATAAATAAATAATGACTAAAATGTTATTTAAAATTAAATTATAAAATCGTGGGAGCAATTATAACTATAATATTATCTATGTCTTAAAATAAATTTTTCATTTGTCTCAAGTTATTTGTTTTTATGCTATAAATATAATATTCATTATTTTTCTCATTAATATTCTTATTTATTATATTTTAACTAATCTAACAATTTTACTAACAATAATTAATATGAATATTTTAATAAATAAATAGAATTTATTTTTTCATTAAATTCAACTAATTTAATTATTTTTTCAAGAACTACGCACAATTCAAATTAAACATTTAAAATGAGTCTCAATCAAATTTAAAAAAAAAAAAAAACAACTAAACAAGATAAAATTCGAGTAAAATAGATTTTAGAGTTCTTAAAATTAAATACAAAATTCTATTAATTTATGTCATTAAATCACATAGAAATTTATTATATTATTGTTTATACGATTGATAACAAAATTCAAAGTACTATTTTAAAAATATCTAATTAAAAATAATTAAAATATAATTATAACAAAAAATAGTTTAATATTTAACTTATACAAATATAAAGAACTAACATGATAAATAAATAAAGTTAAAAATTAATTTGATATTTTTTGTGTAATTTAAAGAATTATACCGTGTATTTTGTCAAAAAAATTATGGTAGTAATGGTATTGGATTTTGTGAAGAAGGCAAAGGTGTCACAGAGTACATTTGTTATTATGGTTATTTCCTGAGTTGCATCTAACTAAAAATGAATAAAAGAATAATATGTATTTCTATTTTAATTATTTGTGTGATTGTACATTTAACATTTTTTTATAAATTGTATTTAAATTTTAATATATTACTAGTATTTCATTTGAATTGAATATGTATAATGAATTTTGAAAGAAAAAAAAAACAGAAATTGGATCGAGAAAATTACCTAGAAAAGGAAAAATTCAAGAGTACAAAAAATATTTGTACATTCGCATATATTACACATCGATTGTTACTATACAGAAGTTGATATTATAGGAAACTAAGATATAATTCCTTAAAAAAAATATAAGTAATTATTTTTCCCTTAAATTGACTTTCTATGTGAATGCTGCTTGCTTCAAAAATTTGTCATTAAATTGACTTTTAACCAACTTTGACCAAGTATATTGTTGTCAAAGGGAGACCAAAAGATTGAATCAAATACGGTGTTCAACTGTTCAAGTAATTTATATAAATTTTTGTAAGTGTTGAAATATTTGTGGTCAATAACAGTGTATATAGTTTAAAAGAATAATAAATCCTTAAATAAAAGTATAACTTGAAGAAGAAGAATATAACATAAAAGAAGATATGAGAAATTATTGCAATATGTTTAGTTGATGACAAAGTTAAATGAGTTGAACCTACCACCTTATTTATAGCGTTTTCCTTGTCCAAGATTGTTTGAATCTGAAATATTATTTGTAGTTTTAGCACTGCACCAAGTAATTAAACAGATTTAGTCTTGGCTATTTTTTTTTTTTTTTTTGCAGTTACTCTCTTCTAATCAAGGCCATACTATGAATTTTAAGATACTTTCAAAAGGGGCCGAGAAAAGGAAATGGAACCTAACATGTTTTCCGGTGATTAGTTGCTAGACATTTGCTGCACAACACAATCAAATATCATGACTACTGCAAATTAAAATTACATTAATTAAGTTCTATTTAAAAACATATACAAGAAATAAAATAAATTTATATTTTTCAGGCTTTTAACATTTTTCAATTTCTAATTTATGGGGCTATAATTCAATTTTTTGTTGTTGATATAGTACGATTGACACTAATAAAAATTTACTCACACATAAGATTGATTTGCAATGTTAAACACCTCAATCTGCTGAAACTCGATCGCAATGTTATATAATATTATTATATATTAGTAGTAAGGGTATTTTAGACAATTCTATTCTTTTATATATATATATTCATTATAACCCTATTAACTTTGGTTTTGGTTCATTATATGTTATGAAACCCTAGAGTCTTCTTCCTCTTTTCATTGTTAACATGGTATCTAGAGCCTATTTCGATCCTCCTTGAACGATCCCACCTCTATTCCGCTGTCGAGTTCCCAACAATTAGGGAATATAATTATAGTTTCTTTTTTCTAACATTCCAATATTTAGTGAGATTTTTTTCGGTAAACCGTGTCCCAATTCTGGTTTACCCCTTCTTTGTAGTTTTTCGTTTATTTTCAGTAGCACTGTTCATCGCGCGGTACTGTTCACTGCACACACAAAAAATATTAGGTTCTATAAACCTTTCCACAACCCATTAGGGTTTGGCGCTCTAACCAACCAAGCTAAAAAGAACAATGAGTGGTGAAGTTTACTTTGAGAATCATTATTATTTGCATGGTTATTGGGGGATTTTGGTTGATCGTTATGAAGAGATGATTGAGAATTATCATCCTGATCTTGGGATCTACCATAGAGAAGAGATAGACTATTTTGATAGAAAAGTCAACCACCAAAAGAATAGAATTGTCTAAAATACATTTACTACTAATATTATAATAATTAAAACAGAACTCTCCAAAGTTCTTCCTCTATGCCACATCCTCCAATATTTGCCAACTCACCAAAATTCTGATGTGGCACATTCCAAATTTATCTTCTATTCTATTATGTTTTGTTTCTTGAATATATAATACAAACTTTTTCATTTGTCCAAGTACAATTATTTCATACATTATATAATTTCAGTTTTAATTTATCACTAATGACCCATCAATACATTTAAATTATAATAATTAAAATAGAACCCTCCAAAGTTCTTCCTCTATGCCACATCCTCCAATATTTGCCAACTCACCAAAATTCTGATGTGGCACATTCCAAATTCATCATCTATTCTATCATGTTTTGTTTCTTGAATATATAATACAAACTTTTTCATTTGTCCAAGTACAATTATTTCATACATTATATAATTTCAGTTTTAATTTATCACTAATGACCCATCAATACATTTAAATTATAATAATTAAAATAGAACCCTCCAAAGTTCTTCCTCTATGCCACATCCTCAAATATTTGCCAACTCACCAAAATTCTGATGTGGCACATTCCAAATTCATCATCTATTCTATCATGTTTTGTTTCTTGAATATATAATACAAACTTTTTCATTTGTCCAAGTACAATTATTTCATACATTATATAATTTCAGCTTTAATTTATCACTAATGACCCATCAATACATTTAAAAAGCTATAATTACTCATCAAAACTTTCATTTCAATAACCCATAAAAAAATACAAATTAACTATCCAATATCTTCAAATCATGACATTGCAAGTTTGACTATATACACCCATTCTATTTTTCAACCATTCTCTTGTAAATTTTAAGTTCAAACAATGATAACGACATTATGAAATGCAACCAATGTACAACTATTTATGTGACACACTATTAATTCAAAAATACTTCAATAATATTGTTTTTATATTGTCAATTATTGTTCAAGATCATATATCAATATTATTGCATATAAAATGAGTTTTTTTTTCTAGGTTGAATGTGTCTTCCATAATTGAAACAAAAAAAAAAAAGAATAATATTAAATATTTGAAAATAAAGTACTTTTAACTATTTCATTATTCACTCGAAACTTTCTATGTCTTAAACATTCATAGACTTTTATTGCCTATAATTTTTTTCAACCACTCTTTAAGTTTCTTGATTGTGTCAAATTATTATTTTAAAATTCCAGAGCAGACACGAATGAATGTTTTCAATATTTTAGGTTTAACAAACTATCACCCACGAATGAATGTTATAATATATCACAAAGCACACAATATTATTAGAAGAACCACTTCAATGAAATAAAAAAAGTTTGAATAAACCAATTCCACATTTAAATATATTTTGCAAGAATTGTATTAGTTAACAATGTTTTACTTTTTCTTTTGTATTAAAGCAAATCTAGCTTATATATAATTATTCAAAAATATATTTACCTTTAAGTACATAAATACATCAAGATGTATCTTCAAAAGAATATAAACTATCCAATATCTTCAAATTATGGCAATGCAAGTTCGACTACATACACACATCAATATCTATATTCTATTTTTCAACCACTCTCTTGTAAATTCTAAGTTCAAACATTGATAACGACATTATAAAATGCAACCAATGTACAACTTTTTATGTGACACACTATTAATTCACAAATACTTCAATAATATTGTTTTTATATTGTCAATTATTGTTCAAGATCACATATTAATATTATTGCATATAAAATGAGTTATTTTTTCTAGGTTGAATGTGTCTTCCATAACATTTTTTCTTTTTATAATTAAAAAAACACAAATTATAATTGAAAAAAAAAAAGAATAATATTAAATATTTGAAAATGAAGTACTTCTAACTATTTCATTATTCACTCGAAACTTTTTAATGTTCTAATTGTTCTTCAGTTTCGATGCAGTATCGCAGATTTGGAGGTATGGTTTGGGTTGGGTTTTTCTTTTTTAGTCGGAAAACTGGGCCTGTTTTGGGCCAAATTCTATTATAAGCCGAAAATTGGCTATTGTACCCCCCCCATTTAAACCTATACCCCCCAACATAAAATTTTTGTTGTAAAATACCCAAAATAACCCTAAAAAAACAGTAAAAGTGAAAATAAGAAAAAATTCAAACACTTTACCCCCACATTGAAAAATCCGGAAAAGTAAGTTTTCGGAAAATTTGGTTTTTACCGGAAATTTCAAGAGGATTGAAATTTCCGGTAGTTCAAAATACATACC
>NC_021160.2:49244682-49267315 GCF_000331145.2 Cicer arietinum
TTATTCAGCGATTTATTCAGCGATTTATTATTCATCTGCCAATCATATCATTTAAAACAAAATACAACTCAAAAGTATCAATCATCTGCCAATCATATCATTTAAAACAAAATACAACTCAAAAGTATCAATCATCTGCCAAAGACATATAATCTGAATTATTTTCTAAATCTAAAGAACCCCAATGTTGTAGACGTCCTGCATAAGCGATAGCCCATGATGTAGACTCATCGCTACGATGCTTCTTCCAATGCCATGCAAGTGGTGGTAACGGACATGCAGATTTCAATTTAACTTGAACCCAATGATTTTCGTTAACAAAACCAATGCTGATAACACGATCACGTGACAAATCTCCATTATGTGCACCCCTCAATGGGAAAAAAGTCAAACAAAAAGTTTTTGCTAATGTAACAAGAACGAGATTATATTTTGTTGCTATCACGTAACCCATATCAGGAATGGTCATCCACTTCTCATTACCTTGGTTTTCCAACTCAGTTACAAGTAAAGACTCTGTCACTTCTTGCAAACGTTCCTTGAATAATGCAGCATATAAATCAGGTTTGGACTTAATCTCTGTATACAACTGCCGACGTATAATGCTCCAGTATTCTTCACCATAACCAAGTAAAGCAGCAATAGCACGATATCCACAGTTTCCATCTGCTTTAACATTAACTATGTCTTCAATATATGGATGAATTAAAGAAGGAAACTCGTGGAAATATTTTTTAACCTGGTGGGAGACTTGTTTGGATGCTTGATGGGAGACTTGTTTGGATACCTGCTGGGAGACTTGAGTATCAACATGCTCAAAGTATGATGGGTCGCGATATACGTCATATCCCTTCGGCTTATTGCCTTTTTTCTTAACACCACCTTTTGTTTTGATTTTATCCACTGGTGCACACATTGATGTTGTCTCCGGATATGCTATTTCACGCAACTTGCTCTTTAAAGCCCTTCTTCCAGCAATATTAAGTGTTTTCCATTTTTTCCAAATTATATCCATCTCCGATGTAATGTCCAACTCTGAATCATTTGTCAACTGGTCATTCTCTTGATCACTATTCAAGGTTAATTTCCTCCAATGTATATGAACAGCATCTAATGGGATTGGAACACCTTTCATCTTGTATCCTGCTAACTCACATGCACAAGGTAATCCATGAGTCTTTCTAAGTATACAACAACACACATCTTTGTCGTTACCGACATAACTGACTCTCTTGTATTCTTCAACAATATCACCTAAGGCTTTCTTGGATACCACCCAAGTCAATTTCTCAAAGAATGGATTGTTGTGTATATGCTCTTTGCGACCTTTACTTATCTCAAATGAACCTTTGATCTTAATAATTTGAAACTTCAACATGTCATTCATACCATTCCATGCCTTACAAAAATCTCCTTTACTGTGTTCCAAAAATCTCTTCAATGACCAATGAGCAGACTCAACCCTAATATTTAAACAAAAAAAATACAAAATGTGAAGTAATGATCATATATCATGCATAAATCATATATCATATATCATACAAAATGTGAAATTTTAATGACATACCTATTAGTCGTAGTATTTCCTAGATGCAATACTCGATTGGTCCATGCTTCAACAAATCTTTCCTTATGAGGATTCAACCATGTGTCTCTGACGTAGTCAAAGAAAATAATATTATCGACACATGCTTGCTCAAATACTTGCAAAAGTTCCTCGTACTCCTTCTCTTCAGAACAATAAACAATTTTCCTCCACAACTCAAGAATGGGTTCTTGCATGTCTTTCTTTAATATATACTGTTTGCATTTGGCTCCAACATTTTTGTTAATATGAAGTTGGCAAAGTAAATTTGTTGAAGATGGAAATACAACTTTAATTGCATTCATTAAAGCCAGTTCTCTGTCAGTCACAATCACCTGAGGAAATGGCGTGTTTGAAAAAAACAACTCTTTTAACTTCTCCAATGCCCACCAAAAGTTGTCTTGACGTTCAGAATCCATATAAGCAAATGCAACATTAAATGTCAACCAAGTTGAAGTTACACCAACAATTTCAAACAACGGTAACCTATACTTGTTGGTTTTGTAGGTGCTATCCATGATCAATACAAGAGGGAACATGTTAAGCAAAGTTATGGAATCTGTGTGCGTCCAAAACATATCCCTCACAACGTTGGAGTCCTCATGAGTCCTACTCCAACAAGTATATTTCTCAGCTTCAAGTAACTTCAACAAATGTTGCATATCAGTTCTAGGTCCCATCAAATTCTTCCTGTATGTACTTCGTCGCTTGTAAATTTGATAGATACTAGTCACATTCTCCGTATCTCGATCTCTCAAAGATGACAAGATATGTCTCGGTGCAACGTGATACTTTGTCAACTCGTCAACATGTTTCTTATCTTCTTCTGTTAAGCGTCCCATAAATGCATTATTCTCAAAAGTAGCTACTAACTCATGGTTGTGAAGTCCACAGATTAAACTAATAATCCATCCTTCATCATTTTTCAGTGGTCTCGCTTTAAGTTTAAACGGACATCCACACTTTTTAGTTGAAGTACCTGTGTCATTTGTATTTGACTTATATTGTCCACCTCTATCACAACCAAGAATTACTTTTGCCTTTCTTCCTCTCTTTCCAGTCTCTACGTCTGATCGAGTAATGATAACTGCTACTCGATTTTGTCGACCTATCTCTCTTGCCCATGATATGACAGCTTCTCGTGACTCAAAAATTTGATTAGTTGTAAATGCTTCAGTTAAATCTATAAATACTGGTCGTGTGTTTTCCATCCCTAGTTCAAAAAAACAATTCAAATAAAATAACAAACAAATTAAAAGCATATTCAAAAAAAAAAAAAAAATTAAGTACTGGATTTTTGAAATTTCCGGGTTAACTACCGGAAATTTCAAAAAACCAAATTTCCGGTGAACAAAAAATGACTACCGGATTTTTCAAATTTTTTGAAATTTTCGGTAGCTTCCGGAAATTTCAAAAATCCGGTATTTAAATTACAACTACCGGAAATTTCATTTTCCAAATTTCCGGTAACAATTATAACTACCGGAAATTTCGATGCAACTTACCGGAAATTTCAGCAAGGTCAGATTTTTGGGTAATTTTTTTTAACTGCTCGTAAATGAATTTTTTAAGGATAAAATTGGATTTTTAACAATTTGGGGTATAAGTTTAAATGGGGGGTACAATAGCCAATTCTCTTATAAGCCCAGTTAACTGTTTCTGGTCCTGTTTCTGTTGTAGTAAAGTGTCCGAGTTACAATTTACCCTATTCCTATATGTGGAGGTTGCTTTATGCGCCTCCGTGTTTATGGTACACACCTATCTGTCTCAAAAAATTGGTACTTTAATGTTTTTTTACCCAATGATAATTGAATGATTGAAACTGTAGGACTTTTTTAAAAAAAATACCTTTTAATTATAGAAAAAGAAATTTAAATATGATTTTGATGAAGAACTATTTTAGTTTTAATCACTATAAAAAATTGATTTATTGTACTTGCAATTTCAAAAAAAAAAAAAAAGTCCCCTATGAATTTTTTAAAAATAAAAAATAAATTAATTTAAAGAAGCTTAATTAATTAACTTTACACAAACTTAAATATCCATTCCTTCTTCTTCATTCTTTAACCTTCAAACCATAAAGTGCTCAACCTCATCTTCAAAAAGATGGAGAGCATTAATATGATAGAATAACACCATCATCAATGTTGTTTATATTCTTCTTTGTTTATCTATCTTCTTCAAGCTGGTTTTTATTATTAAATAACAATTAAATAAAAAGTCAACGACTTTTCAAACGCAATAAAGATTGAAGTTCAAATAGTTGAGAATAGGGGAAAAAGAATCAAGGCATGGTGCCCTGAAGTTAAAATGTAAAAAGCAAAAGTTTTTTCTTTCTTTCTAAGGATAAGACTCAAAAGGTAAGGCTGGTTTTTTATTGTGATTTTGTTCTAATTTATTAGAGATTTATATTTTTAAAGGAGAAATAAATAAAATGATGAAATAGGAATGGAAGAAATTTGATAGCAAGTGATTTTCCTTGAAAAAAGAGACGTACATTTACCGGTCCGAGAATAAGATCATTAAAACAATTATTTTAGTACTAAAAAAATTATATTTTATTAAAATATCATAAAAATATTTTACTTAATAAAAAAATTTAGATTTTAATATTTTTAAAATTAAAATATATAAATATTTTCTAAAATTAATATTATATCAATAAAAAGAATTAGTTATACATAGATTAACCAACTTTTCTCTTTGATTAACTTGTAAGTTACCACACACCTCAATAAATATTTTATTGATAAAAATTACATATAATATACGGAGATGAATATTTTATATAAAACTTGACATCTTAGTAATAGAAATCACACTTAATAGATATATTTGTAACAGAACATAACTATTATTAAAACAATAATAATATAAATATAATAATTACTCTTGTGAGTGAAACTAATTGATAGTTTCAGTACACAAAATAAAAAAATCAACCTATGGTTAATACCGGTCGGTTGCACTAGTACTATATTTACTAAGTGTTTAAAAAATTTACATAAAACTATAATATCATAATAAGATATTTTCACTAAAAAAAAGATAAAAATAAAAAAGGAATTTATAAATATAAATTATTTGATATAAATAATAAATAATTAATGTATAATTAATCATATATTCTAAATTATTTTTATATTAATGAGTATAATATTTAAATGATTTTTTCTTCAATTAAGTCAGCATTTAATGTCATATTTCAAAATCTAATAATAATAATAATAATAATAATAATAATAATAATAATAATAATAATAATAATAATAATAATAATAATAATAATAATAATAAAATAATAATAATAGTAATAATAATAGTTAATATTACCACTATACATTGAATCCACAAGAGTGTTCAAGAAAAGTGTTTTTTTTAATATTTTATAAAAATAGCATTAAAAATAATTAAATATATTAAATAACTTTAATATAAATATTTAAATAGTAATATATTGACGAATAAATTTTGAAAATATAAATAAACTTGTGTGTTACTTTTCATTTTAAATTTAATAGTTATTTATTTGAGATGATTCAAGTCATAATTTGTTAAAAATATATACACTACTCTTATTAAAAATGCATACTCACTACTATTTATTTTTCAACCATATTTACTCATAGATAATCATATTTTATTTCTTAAACACTATTATATAAATAAATTGAGTTAAATAAATCATTTATGGTTAATTCAGTATTTACTTATATTTAAATTATTATTATTATTATAAACTATAACAAATAAAATAATTATCTATGAAAATATTTAAAATATTTCTTTAGTTTTTAATGAGATACTCCCCACTCTCATATATGCAAATAAACTTATTTCACATATAAGAACTAATTCAATGCAAATTGTATTACAACTTAATTTGTTTTATATTATTCTACACTTTTATCTACTTTACGTGGGTCTTTATATTTTTATTTAAAATACACAATACAATAGAATTTTGGTTTTTTTTAATATCATAAATATAGTATTTTTTATATCAATTTGAATTGAATTTCTTAATATTAATATTAATATTAATAAATTTGATTTAAAAATAATAATTTAGAATTGTTAAGTAAATTATGAGAATTTCAAAATAATAATTTAGAATTGTTAAGTAAATAATTTAGAATTGTTAAGTAAATTATGAAAATAATAATTTAGAATTGGATGGTGTAATTTTAGAACAGTTTTCTACAGTACAGTAGTAAAACTGGTATAGTGTAACTGGACTGTTTTATCTTAGAGACATCGTGGTTGATAGTTTGTCCTGCACAGTTTTAGACAGTGCCGTGAAAAGTTATAAGGAAAGTGACCTAGTTCACGATTCAACACAATAATATCTTTTGTGGCTGAATTTATTTATTTTTTTCAAAACTAAAAAAACAACAAACTTTTATTGCAATATACAACCTTTTTTTATCATAAAACTCTCTCAATCTTTTGTATAAAAGTGTAAGTTTTGGTGCCACTTTAGTCTTCGAAGAGAAATTTTGGAAAACTGTTTGGCCAAGTTATGAGGGTGAACCATGTTCTAAAAACTCTTGATTTTGTATCCTTTATTTTTCTTTTAATCAAAATTAGTTAACTCTTAACAACCAAATAAAGAGATCACAATAACAAAGAACTCCAAACTTTTTAGTCAACTCCAAAATAGTTCATTAAAATTAACCTAGTATGGTTGTGCCGAATATAACCTCCATATAACTTGTTTAGATTTTGTCGATGTTCATCTAACCCTCAATCCATTCACATATGTAAGCAAATATGGAGGGATTAGATTCACATAGCCTATATACAAGTTGCCAATTAGTTTGTTGATTAATTAGTAGAATATCAAGTTGCCAATTAGTTTGTTGATTAATTTGTCTATCCTAATTAGCCTATATACAATTATAATTACTTGTAAATTTATATCTAAGATGATAATTTCAATGACAATTATTTTACAGAAAGAGAATATTAATGTAAAATTAATGTTGATAAACTACATACTCAATTACAGCGCCACATTATATCTCACAACAAAAGCTTATATATAGATTATTTTGATACATATTTACAACTTCATGGATATATTTGCCACTTCACATAATTCAAAAATTAATTTAACTAATACTTGCAATTTAAACAACCAATTTATATATTCCCTCGTACAAGAGTTGAACTCATGATTCCAATTGGTGATATTTAAACTACAATGTATTATATTAAAAAAAAAATCAAATTTTGTTTCAAATTTTAAGTCCTTGTTTAGTTTATAATATAAAATTTATATATATCACAATCTTGCTACATATGAACGGATTTCGTCGTCTTGAAAGTGTTTGAAATGATGTTAAATAAAAATAGAAAATTTAATATAAATAAATAGGGCATAATATTTGTATTTCAAAACTTTCAAAGAAACATTTTAATTTTAGTTGTGAACATACATGAACCAGATTCAGGGACACTCAATTCGTTGTCTTTTAGCGGAACCATGTTCCTGATCCAATAAATCTTTAGCAGCATTCTCGTTGTTGTCATTGATTGTTTCGGGAGTTTCTTCACATTTGAAAGTCCAACCAGCAAAATTATTCTCTGAAAAGAGAGAGGAGGGAGTTGTTTTGTAGAAAGCTAGAGGAACCCCCTTCACCCTTCGAGATATCTGCAATGGTACAAGTTGTCACCAATGAAACACCATCAGTTTTCCATGTCAACTATCAGTTTTAAAATAACCATATAAAGGTGGATGATGCGGCAAAGTAGAGATTTCTTATTGATTGTCGGTGTAAAATTGTTTTAGACTGACAATGGATACTCTTTAATTCCACAAAATATTGCCAATTATATACAACAAACATATCTCAAGCTAAAATATAGCCAGTTATATACAAGAAACATATCTCAAGCTCTCTCTTATTACGCAAACAGTGTATATAGGCATATGTTCCTGTAAACAAAACCAAATGGTAACTCACCTCCGCTCCAAATATTGTTGCATAAGAACCAGCACTAAAATCCTCAACATTAACTTCACATGTTTTGGCTCTGACTGTCAAATCAGTCTCAAGAAGGGTCAAAGCAAACCTGAGAGCACAAGTAAAAACATGTAGCGTTTAAGGTATTATGTCAAAATCAACAAACACAGATTAAATAAAACATTGCAGAAAAGGAAAACAACGAGTATTGCGTCAACGACAAAACACTTGCCGTTGGACAGGAGGACAGTAGTGGTGAATAGCGGAATCAATTTCCCAAAGAGAGCTTCCTGCTCCAAAGAAATCTTCATCAGCACAACAAATATAGAACACAAATAGGTGACTCTTAATAAACTAAGAGATACTGTAGGGAAGGGCCACATTTGCCTACATTGAGTTTAATGGCAAACTTATCGTTGACATTTTACTACAAGTTATGTCAAGCAGGCAAGCTAATTTGAAGGTATAATGATTCTGAATGTGTCAATCCTAATGTCATGCTTAATTGAGTTTTCTCTTGTTTATGAAACATCAAACAAACAAGCAAGCATGAATGCATTCATGTATGGAAGTGTATCAAGAGCATGAAAAGGGATAAACCTGACCATACAACAATACATGTAAGATTAAATGGACATGATCAGCTCCTCTTACCTCACACACCATATAGCCGCTATAGCAGCGTTATAGCATAGCAGAATTTGAACAAAGTGTAATGGCTCTGCGATACACTATTGTGGCGCTATAGCACTATAACATAGTGGAATTTGAATAAACTGCTATTTTCCACGATCCATAATTGACAACACTGGATAAAAAACAACCATCCAATTTTCCAACATTCTCCAGGTTTGGTTTAGGGAAAATAACAGAGTTCACGTAGAATAGACAATAGATAACTTAAAAAGATACTCACTCATAGCGCCTGACTTCATTGGATCAGTTTCCTCAATGTTAAAATGGTCTATGCTTGGTTTCTGGCAGGGCATACCAGTATTGGCATTATCCAAGTTAGCAGCAGTCACTTCATCTGTTCTATCTACCTCTTCAACAACGTCTTCCTGTTCATATATCAGAAATTATCTCTCCAGTTAAAACAGGGAAAGCAGTTGTTTTACTACACTGCAATATATATCCTAATTATTTTACCAAACCAACATATTTCAAAATTTAACACAAACATCAAACTTGAGAGGGGATAAAAAGGAGGTAAATAATGTCTAATTAAATTCAAATTGCAGTTCTTTAAATTCCATCTAAATGTTGGATGAAGCAGCTGTTGGCTAACTAAGAAGTCCCCAAGAAAATAAAATCCAGTCCTAATATTATGACTCCTAGATATGTAAGGGATCATGAAGAAGTACATGATATGTTCTTTAATTTAACCTTTCTTTACAGTTCCAATATTTCTCTTATCATAATGATGTCAAATTGCCACCATGGCGGCACCTTGGGTTATGGTCCGCCTTAGGCTGCAATGCAAAATTTATTTGAAGGATTTTAGGCTGGCCACCATGAATTGGGGATTCAACATTGACGAACCTTATCCAGTATCAGACCAGAGATTTCTCCTTGAACCAGGAATCCAATCAATCTCCTGGTTCTACCAATTAAAAAATATATGAGCAAATATGAATCAACAATGCCAATAATTCACTCTACAGCTGCATCAGAAAATTGCAGATAGCAGCAGCATAACATGCACGATTGCCCATTTTCTTATCAGTTTAGTCTGACACAAACAGATAAACAAGTATGCAGCTATTTTAACTGTCTAAGTACGTGTACAAACAAACTTTGTTGAGCAGAAACATAAGGAAAAGTATATAGAGGAGTAACTTATCAATACAGGATTTCAGAAGCCAAAATTTGGCATTCACCAACACTATTCATGGTTAAGCTACAACGCTGTTCACAAGCCTCACATACCCAATCCAATAAGTAATACCACAGCTAAACAACGCTGTTTTTAAACCTGGATTTGTTATTGTAACAAGCACTGGTTTGTGGTTTACTGGTCTAAACATAGCCGAATTGATGACAATTTAATTTTATATTTAGAGAAAAAAAATGATTGTATCAAAGCCTGATACACCTTTAGGTAGCTGAAAGCGTACAAAGATAGAGTTGAGAGGGATTCAAAGTGGTAAGTTTTATGAAATAATAATTTAACATATGTATTTGCAATAGAGTATAAACAAAAAAAGTTACATATTTAAGTTCAACGATATATATAAAAATACTTTTAGGTCATAAATTTATCAACATACTTTTGTAAAATATTGAATGTTTTAATTTACAATAAAAACAAAATTCATTTGTATCGAAGTATTAAATAAATAAAACATGCACATATACAATCAAAAGTGCATATGGAATAGGGGTCAAATGCTTCCGCTCATGTGAGAAGCAAAGTTCGAAAACATGCAAAGGAGAAAAGAATATGGCTAATATGGCTTTTCCATATTAAAACTGATTAAACTTGTATGACAAATCAGACTGATCCTAAACAGTTCCCACCAACTTACACCCAGCTCAGCAATCCAACAGCTAGTTTACAGAATCCCTGGTTTTCTGGCTTGAGTGAACCGACTATATAGGTCTGGTTTATGATTTAATCAGTTGGTCCAGTTTCAAAACAGTTGTTATTCATTCTTTAAACAGCAATAATACTAAATAAGATGAACAGAAATATATATGTCCTGAACACAAGACCTATATCATCATTTTATAAATGAAATAGCTTAAAGATACCAACAGATTATGATTATGATTTCAAGATCCCCCTTTGTTTCCCTCTACCCCATATTTCAAGTGATCCTCAATAGCATCTCCAATACAAAAGAAGCAATCCAAAAAACAAAAGTTACTAATGAAGTAATAGGCAAAACAAAAGATAGAGAAGACGAGACTATCTTTACCCGGTGCACCAAACAGCTGATTGAAGAATGTCTACGCAAAATATTGTGAACCAGAGCCGTAATAACTAATGCACCTGAAGGTGGAACTGAAAGCAACAACCTACTCAATTTCTTTGCAAAGGGGGCAGCCAGGTAAGCTGGAACGCGGTCGGAGTTCAGGCAAGAATCAAGAAGCTGCAAATAATAAATAGCATTTTGTCAGAAAACAGCACACCCAAAGGATTTACATAAGTGAATATCGTCGTCATCAGTCAATCATATTCAATACTTTGGTTTTCCCATTAGAGATGTCGGGAAAAATTATTTTCCTCTTTCAAGTTAATATGTGACTTTGCATATTTGTGATGCTAGCCTAATGCACTATTCTTTTGGGATTTCCTTGTCCAATTAGCATAAAGGGGTAAAACATGCAGCACAATATTAGTTTTAGTATTTTAATTTTGAAATTGGGGTTTTCAAATTGGAATTATTTGCTCAATATGGATTCTAATCTGTATTACATTATCTTAGTCCCATATAGAATAAGATTATCTTATTATGATATTTGGTTATTTTGGGACTATTTAACATAATTATACAATATTGATATTTACTTCCTTTTTCATGAGCCATCAGAAAGACTAGATAAAGTACTCTAGGTTTATTGTTCCGCAAAAAAGAGATTAGAGGTTGTAACGTTGTGTCCTTTAAGATTTTTGTCATCTTTTGAGAACTTCTTTTCTTTTTTACCCCCTCTCCAACAAAAAAAAGAATGATACTTTCACTTATCTGATAAAGTTATTCGGCAGCATCAACTTTCAAAATTTCACTCTAATCAAAATACACTTATTGCAGAGTGAACATGAAAATACAGCAGCATAATTTACGCCAGATTTATCCTTGATGGGGTATAATTGGACCTGATCCTCAATGCAAAAAAATAAATTATGTTGTATGTTTTGTTATCCCAGTTTTAAGCTCAGATGGTATACTAAATGCTCCTTTTAAGTAATTGGATGCATTATTTCTATGTACAGAAGTGTATGTGATAGAATACGTTATTTATGTAAGTAACTTCAACCACATTTATGGGATAGAAGTTGGTTTTTAACACCTTTAGTTTAAGGATTGCCATGTTGAGCCGAAGGAGTTCTAGAAGTTTAAATTTTACTGTAGTCATATTCTTGTTGAAACTTACATCCTCTATAAATTTGCACTCCAACATACTTAAATCATTATTAACCAAATTTGCATATTTAAGTTACATTAAAAATATAATTATTTAATAAGTCAGTACCATATCTTCGTACAACTGAACTCAAAGCATCATTTTTGCTTGATATTCCTCTTTGATTACATTTACATGTATGTACCCAAAGTAATTTTATAAGATTTACCTGGAAAAACCTTGCACGATGTTTTGCCATGAAGATAGATGGAACTAATAGCTCATATAGTTTTTCATAGAAATTAGGGTACTCCACTTCATACTTGGTCATTAGGATAAAAAGGCTGCTAAGTGCCATCACACTGACTACACCACCAACATCATATGACCTTGTCAAGAAATCACTGCACAAAAAAAAAAGCAATGCATCAGATTCAACATCTAGTTACCATAACAAAACACCAATTTCTGTAGCACAGATGTTTACCATAACATTTTGGGATTAGACAGATGAGGAATGACTGCTTGGTGAAGGTTAACAAGAACCTAGTAAAAAAGAACCATGTAGCTCACAAAATCAAAAGGAAGAAAAACATGCATTAGAGTATAACAATGTAGTTCCGTTCACATAAAACAGGGTGTAAAGACAAGAATGTGAAATTAACAATCACCACTATAACAAATAGAACTCAACTTACATCATACATGCATAAAATGAATATAGTCAAAGGATAATATTGATTAGAAGCCTTTGTAAAAATAATCAAACAATACATAAAATGAATATAGTCAAAGCATAATATTGATTAGAAGCCTTTGAAAAAAAACAAAATAATAATATTGATTAGATATAGGAGATTGACTATAGGTGTATTTTTACCTATATATAAAAAAAGCATGTTGCATACAAATAAATAAAAAGAATGGAGCTATTATATCATAGTGTATATATTGAAAGGTATATGTATTACACTGAATATTGGAGTAATACTCACAAAATCTTCGGTTTTTCTATTATATTAACAGGTCACATTTGGGATTCACACAAAAACTTAAGTTTTGTTATTTCAAAAAACCTAAAATTCTATTTTTTCCACGATGGCCGCTATTTCGGCTAGCAGAAATTGGAATAGCAGCCACTATTGTCCTAATAGCGAAACTAGAACAGCATTGGGGTTTTCATAGCGGATTCATCAAAATCCTCTATGCTGTAGCGGCTCTATAGCTGCTATTTGATAACATTGCTTTAAACCAAATACATGATAGGGATTTACTGCATCGATTGATCCATGTAGGCAACTCTGCCAAGTGAAAAAAAATGCCTGATTAGTGTTTATTGGTCTAAATTCTTACGAGTCTATTATATCAACAATAAAGCCACAAATCCCTCCTGTTCATTCAACAATAAAATGTATAACCACGAATCCTCTGATACAAACAACAATCTCCCTTTTGTGAAGTTCTAAAATACTAAGAAAACTAATGCTATAGGCTAAAGACTGAATAGAGAAGCTATCAAGCCAAGGCGCATTCTAATGTTAAGTACAGAGGACCAATTAAATTTGACCATAGAAGCAGTTTAGTTTTTCTGTTGATTCCCTTTGACTCACAGTTACAAATTGAAATTATAACACACACCAAAAGCACATGTGTGAACACAAACATTCACTCTTTGTGCACTTGCAAATTATACTGGCAACCATATTGAAATTTCAAAAGCATACACTTGCAAATTACCTCTTTGTACACATCCAGTGGAAGTGGCAATCTAAGATACGCAATCCAAGCTTCAGTAAATTTTAACTTCATCTTCTTGGCAATATTGACTGCAGAAAGTACCTATATGCATAACAATGAAGATGTAATAGATAACAAAAGTGAAGATACAAATAATTACAGCAGTTCTGAAATAAAGAGATTATTCTATTATAATGATAAGGATAGATTCATTAAAAAAGAAGCTACAATTTATCCAAGAATAAATGATCCTCGTTAATGAAAAAATTTGGGAGCAACGTTGAACTGGCAATGAGTATGGAATAATACTTACATTTTTGTTATGCTTCTTGGACTTAACCTGCTTATCATCTGCATTCACATCTCCAGAAAGTGTCTTTTGATCGCTTTCTATGGAAAAATAACCAAATTATAAAATATAAAGGTATACTCCAATTTTTCCTTACTACGACAATAACAACCAAGTCTGCTCCCACAAAACCAAGTGGAATCCTCTATAGTGTATATGAATCAATCAAGCCATAAAGCCCTGTCATGTATTGGGTCCTAAAAAATTGTATTTTACGCAAATTCCTCAAGGAAAAATAAGAGAAGCAGCGCTAAACAGTGCATTCCAAGTATAAAAATATAGGCCTCAAAAGGATCAAGTAAAGATCTTCATACGAAATAAAATTTTATAAAAAATAAAATATAAAAGTGGTAAGCATGCAGTCACCTGATACACTCCACATTTCGAAATCAGAAGTATCATCTGATCTTTCAAGAGCAGGAACATGTGATAGGGTGTAGTACATGTTATGGATGACACACTCAATACTGCAAAAGATACATTTTCAAAGTTATCAATCAAACTAAATAAATTCATTTTCAAGTAAATTTTACATCTCCTAGTTTAAAATATAAAAACTAGGACCAAGTTTGCCTAGCATAAAAAGTTGAGTTGTTTTCATGCCTTATACACTTAAGTTGCAAAAGTGCTTATATAGCATATTGTATGACATTGACATGGCATGTCATTTTTGCATATAAAACATGAGACACAAATCATTTCAAATCAAAGAACATAATCTTATAATACTACTGATAGTCGACCAGCTACGGTGATCTACATTTCTTAATAAAAGAAGGACATGGGAAAGAATAGAAGTAACCAGTGGCTATAGTTATTACTAACTTTGAGCTCAATTGACTTTCATTGGTGCCATCTGCACTTGCAGTTTTATCATCTAATAACAAAAAAGTGAATTATCCAACAAGAATACCCAAATATATGGAAATTGAAAAGGTTGGCTAAGAAAGAAAATCACCTGAAACCTCTTTTCCTTCCAAATTTTTAGTGAGCTTTTCTAGGCTTATGAACGTAAAATAACTGCAGCAAATAACAAAATAATAATTCAGTAAAAAAGATAAAGCCCATAGATGAGATGAGTCATGTACTCAACACACAAACACAAACACAACACTAAAATAGAGAAATCAAATCAGTGAATTTTATATATGCTATAAATAAATTGTGGCAGCCCTTTTATTCATTCAAAATTTAAATTTAAAATGTAAATAACTGCTGAGAGTTCATATTCATATTCATATTCATATACATATACATAACAAACAAAAATAATGAATAGCTCGTATAGAAAAACCCCATGAAAGCATAATAATCATACCGGACATCAATATACTTGAAATACTTCGATATTAATAAATCCACCAAAAATGCAGCAGGACTAGTAGAGTGAATCTAACAAAGCCAATAAAAAAACCAAACAAATTAGATTAGAAAAACATTAATTATTCAAACTATGTCACAAAAATAATTAATAAGTAGCATTAAAATCAAAATAAATAACTTACAATACCACGAATAATCCTATGATACAAAGAAAAGTGAAAGCTTCCTCCATTAGAAACCTTAACAAACTCCATCAAAGTATCCAATACAAGCTCCTTAAGAGTCTCATCAGATTCATCCGAAACAAGAACATGGATAAGAGACTTAAGAAACTCATCGAATTTGGAACGGAGCCAAGTGAAATATATGAACTCCGATTCGTCGCCGTCGTAATCGGAGGCAGTGGCGGAGGAAGAAGGTAGTTTAGGGAGAAGGGGGAGGAAGAAGGAGTGAAGAGAGAGAAGCGATTCGAGGACATGGTGAGGTGGAGAAGAAGGTGAAACGAAAGTGAGAAGAAGAGGGAGGTTGTTTATATGTGATGCTGATGAGAGTAATTCGGAGCCTAGGGTTTTGAGTTCTGCGACGCTGCTCTTCATTGGAGGCTCGTTGTTAGCGGCGGCTTCGTTGTCGGAGATGAGGTGTTCAGGGTGATAGAGTTGTCGGCGGCTACGAATACGGCACAAGGAATGTAAATTTTTTAAACAAAACCCTAAAAATCGAGAACACTAGCAATCACAAATCCATGTTTTTGTAAATTAAACTTCACTAGCAATCGAGAACCCTAGGTCTTGCAGGGACAATTTTCGAAGCTTAGAATCAATGCCCTTACTCACTCAACTTCACAAACCGCGTTCCTCACTCAACTTCACAAACCGCGTTCCTCACTCTTTCACAACAATCTATTATTATTATTTGGCAAATTGTCGGGTCATCTAAACATAGAAATAAGATTTAAATACAATTTGCTTCTTTATTTTTATTTTTAAATTTAATATTCATTTTCATCTATTATTATTTTTAATTGATTTTTCTCTTTTATCTTTTATAAGAGATATATTTTAGTGTTTTTTATAATCACAATAGTTATAATAACATCTCATTACTCTTCAAACAATTATGGACATGTGTCTACTATAATATTTTTTAATAAAAATTAATAATTTAGTATAATAGATTTATACTTGAAAAAACTCTTCTTGGATGCATTGAAATATATATATAAACTCTTTGAAAACATTTATAAGAGTTTTATGTATTTTTATCTCGTCTTTTTTAAATTTGCACATTTAATTTTATAATTAATTAAAGATTAGACTTCAATAATTAATGGCAGTATTCATACCACTGTTATAAGGGTTGGGGATGAAAATAACTAATATTCTTCGTTTATACAGGATAAAGACAAAAATAAACTAAAATAATAATAATAAACAAAACAAATATTTCAGTACAAGAAAATCTAAATTTAACTACAACAAATTTGTTAGCTAATTTCCTAGCTAATCTACAACAAAGAAAGGTTGCTACAGAATTTGTCGTAGCATGGATTGAGAGACTAATTAACTACAACATAATTTCCTAGTTAATTTGTAGATAATTTAAAAAGAAATCCTAGATAACTCTCAGTTATTGTGTAGTAAATAACCGTTAAAAAGTTATTATATTCTAGCTATATAACTTGGATATTACAATAGCGATTTCCTAGAAAATCTGTAGCCATAATTATTTCCTAGCTATTTAGATTTTTTATAAGCACATATTTTTATTGAATTCGATAATCCTCATAAGTTGAACCCTAAAAATAATGGTGGAGTTGATATAAATAAACAAGTTTAAGAAAATTATTGGCACAACACTTCACAAAATAGAACCAAATTAACATTTCACAATATCAATAAGAGAATCAAAATAACAATTTATATTCAAAAGTTTTAGAACCAGGGACATATATTCTAGCCACTTCAAAGTATTAATTGAAAGAAACACTAAATCCTAATGTATATTGATTTTAGACAAACAAATTACTATATTTATGAAAAATTTAATCTCTGTTTTGCTTAAATGCTCCGTACTTGAGATGAGGCATTCTTTGGAGATGAAAAAAACAAATTAAACAATAATAAGAGGTTAGATTAATGACCAACGTGCACAATGTTTTGAACAAACTCTTTTTAGTAGCGTATAATAAGCATATTGCCATCTTATGAGTCTCCTGATTCATCAGTATTGGGATTTCATACAAGCTTAATGAGATAGAAGGGCTATAGTGCCATTAGATAGCTAAAATTCATGCTAAATGTAGAAATGGCACAATGCATTCTTTTAGCATGACAACATAAACATTTTCCCTTTGATTGTGATGAATCCCAATAGCAGTAGTGGGAGGTGTATCTTAGAATCATACGCATAAGTAAGATTGGCATCAAGTCCATTCTTCAATATGCTCATCACTGATTGGAATTCAAATATCACTGCTATTTCTTTCTTCTATGATCCCAATTATTCTCATCTAGGATATGCAATTTTCCACACATACCTATTTACATTTAATCCCACTATTGATGAAAGTTTCATTTACCTCCACGTGTTTCACTCACTAACTCACACAATATCACTCATTGATTTTATGCCAATTGCTAGGGAGAAGATGCCAACTTTTGTTTTGTTAGTTACCAAATGTAAGAAAGTAGTTAGACAGATTTCTTTTGAAAATTGAATACACTTTATTCACACATCATATTGCTTTTATACAATCTACTCTCAATCAAACAAGGCCCATTTAGAGAAGGCCCAATACACCACTAATATTGCTAATACACTCTACACTTTTTTTAATTAAATTTTAGTGATGGTTCATTCGAAAATCTTACTAGGCATATTGGTCTCGAAGTGCAGTGGCACTTATGAGCTATCGCTCCACATTTATTAAAACACATGTGTTTAAATTAACATCTAACATGAAAGACATCTTTTTATCTTTAAATTTTAATTCAACTGATAAATGTCGATCTTATTATATGTGACACGAAGAGTGATTTAAGGTCAATTTTAGTTTGAAATCACTTTATTTGATTTTTAGATATATTTAATTTTTGTTGTTGTGTTTTCTGCATGATTTTTCGCTCTGTTGCAGTGTTATTGATTCCTCTTTTTATTTCAAATTGTGAGATGATCCAGTTTATATTCAATCAATTATTACTTTAGCATTGCAGCTTTAGAGACATAAGCATTTTGGATATTTTAATATTTTCATAGTAGACTTTATCGCATTTATAAACATTTTACTATTTTACGTTGGATGATGTGAATTGGTTAACCGAATGTCATTTCTAATTTTAAGCAATTCTAAATAGTGTTGTTGATAGATACACCAATTTGACTACTATTTTTAATATAAAAAAAATCTAATAAGATAGACCTTAAATTACTTTCGAAAAATTCGTAATTCGTCAATTTCCTCTATAAATATCCTGAAATTAATACTTTGATCCAAATAATCAGTGAGTGAAGAAAGAAGTAGCAGGACTTTCCAGGAATCCAAGCTAGAATGTTCGACGGTTGAAAGGTTATTTATTCCTTTTGCATCGTCCAATATCAAAATTAATCAGCCATTGTATGTATGGCCCAAATTGAAACCAAGATAAGCATCCTAAATAAATGAATATCATCCAAGCGTTAAAGAAACAACAACATCAAATTTGAAACATAAAAATAGGTGGCAGAATCCATAAACAAATTAACGGTTCTTTCTAAAACGAATGTGCTGAAATTGAATGAATACATAATACAAAGTATCACCGCCATCGTTGACTTGGTGGTGTCTTTCTGGCCACAAACGTTACAAGTTAGAAGTTCCTACTACTTCTCAGGATAAACGAAAACAGTGTTGTCCGTGTCTTCCGTCAGCGCACACAGAATAAAATGTTAGTACCTTGTTTTTGTTTTTTCTTTATATAATTTTTTACTCTTTTTTGTGTGTAATAATCTTGTGTTAAAAATTGTAAATAAATATTTTGACTCTTAAATGTCTAAGATGTATCATATTAAAAAATATGATTTATAAAAAATGTTTATATTTTATTGTCTACTATATATAATTATGTTTATTGTAAACTTTCTATATTTTTAAATTAATTATTATTAGTATTATTAAGATAAATTTGAAAATAATAAATAAATACATCTGTTAATTAAATAAAAATTTATAATTTGAATTGCAGGGTGTCCATCTTCAAGTATCTATTTCCTTTTAATAATTTTATAAATTAAATTAATAAATGAATTAATAAATTAAATTAATTAATTGAAAACACATTTAAAAACCAAATAATTAATAAAAAACACTTTCGGAGATGCATTTTCAATTTAGAAAAGTTAAACAATTAATATGATACATCTTAGTTAGACATTTAAAAGTCAAAATATTTTTTTATAATTTCCTATGCAAAACATTATTATAACTCTATTTTTTAATATACGTGAGATACACTATTAATATCTATATAAAAAAGAAAAAAAATTAATATCTTAATGACACTAATCAGAAATTACGAAAAAAAAAAGAATCAAACAAAAATAAATATAATTAGTTTAAAATTTGATCCAACTTTGTTTGATGCACACGACTAGAGGTATTAGATTGGAAGGGAAGGGGTAAATACAAGTGGTCACGTGGGTGTGGGTCCAATTGAAAAGTGAGAAGCGCGTGAAATAGAATTTCGGGAAGAAGCGATTGAAGTGTTGCAGTTGGTGAATGATGAATGAATATAGTATTGATAGAGGAGAGAGAGAAGATCAAATCCGGTGAGTTAAAGATGACCACATCCACATGGCTCAGTCTCAACCTAGTGAATGAAATCAAGCCACTTAAGCAAATCGGAATCTCAATTATGCCTCACTGACACGTGGACACAACACAGATCACACCGTTGGTTCTTAAAAATATCCCAACCCCAAGTATTAATATTAGTACGTTATTAATGTTTTATTTTACTAAGGTGTGGTTGTGTGGGGGCTTGGTCTTTGTGAGAACAACACCACACCACACAAAACAAAAACTTCTTGTTCCCTTGGTAGCAGACACCTGGCATCCCGGCACACCACAAAGTCACTCTCTTGTCCTCATCACTTAGCTTCTTCTTTCATTCTCCCTATTCTCAATTTTCACATTTTTTTTAATATATCTTCAACTCATTTTTGACTAATTATAAAAGAAAAATGTAATATACTTTATAAAAAAATGCAATTGGATATACATTATTTCAATATAACTTCTTTTTATTAAATTAAAAGATGTATCATATCTAAATAATGTCATGTGGGATATACATTGTAATTTAAAAATGATACATACCTCATTTTATATTTTTAAGCAAATTTATTGTTATTAATGATAACTTGATAAGACCTACCTTTACATCTAGTTTAAATACATTGCACCTGTGGTGGCTTTATTTATTTGACATTTTTTCACACTTTTTGTGTTCCTTCTGTATGGGATTTTTAATTATTTTTCTCCATCATATTATTTAGCATAATTTTTCTTCTTTATCTTTCTAATAATTAAGAGATATACATACTTAATAAGTATTATTTTTGAGATAACGATCACTAGCTTTTGTTAGAGCATCTAATTCAATAGTACAATTAAGATAGACTTCAGTTTATTAAAAAAAAACATAAAAGATAAAGTGGCTTATTTTAGCTTTGTTATTAACGGAAAAAAGTTGAAAGTTTCTTAATTTATTTTTGATTAAGTAAAAAAAAAAAAAAAAAGCTTTATCTCTGCCGTCATAAATATAAACAAAGTTAAAATATACATATTTAGCTTAATTAAGCGAAATACATTTTTTTTATATATTTGTGACTAGAGGATGTATTTTTTATAAACCTTGAGTGTGTTATTTCAATTTGAAGTATTTTTTGCATATTTCTACTTTAATTATGCAACTAGTTTGACATATTGCCGCTATTTAATTATCTTTATTTTTGTTTTAGCTTAAGCAATAATAAGAAGCTAAACTCTTAGATACATATGAATTTGTTTGGGGGTACTGGTACCTCTAAATTAAAAAACAACTCAAAATTTAAATTATTTAAATATAAAATAATGATATAACTTTGCATGATTACTTGTTGGATATATCATACCAAAACATACTCTATTCAGCTAAATGACTCCAATGATAAAATCAGATAAACATGATTTAAATCATAAATAACCAATTGGACCATCTTCATGAAAGATGCTCTTCTAAGTGGTTCCGCAATAATGATAGTTGTTGTGTTGATGACGATTGAAAAATATATAGAAAACCCCATGGATTACTAATCAGTTCAAATAGATGGAATTATGTGTACTATTAAAAAAAAAACTGCTAAAAATTATAATAGGAATTCTCAGAGCCAAAAAGAATAACGAATATATATGTGCATGTTTTTCATACATTATGGAGATCCCCATGCACTCTCTTCTTCTACTGTAATATCCTACCAAATTTATTTAATTTAGGGTTTTATATTTATCACTAAGAAGTTCAAAATTACATGCAGTCAAAGATCAAAATAATAAATCAACTTTAGATTTGGTTGGTCCAATCAAAGATCAGGTGATTAGAAAAATTTGAGTGCAAAATTGTATGCAGTCAAAACTCAACTCACTATATAAAATGAAAATATAAAATTGATGTTGCATCTATACTATCTTGTGAAAAATATTTAAAATCTTATCAAAAAATGTTTAATATACATAAGTAATTGGTGAGTTTTTAAGTGACAAATAGAAATCTATGATAAAGTGCTAGTCACTAAATAAGTGATATGAACACTATATTTAACACACTACGCCAAAAATGATATTTTACAGCGTTTTTTTAAGCCATTTACAGCGTTTTTTCAAAAAAAAAAAAAAACGCTGTAGAATTCAGCGCTGTAAAATGATACAACAGCGCTCTTTAAAATAAAAAAAGCGCTGTAAATCCCTTCTAAAAACGCGCTGCTTGTTGTACTAGTTTTACAACGCTTTTTAAAAAAAGCGTTGTATTAGGTGCATTCCTTTATTTCAATTAGATCTCTTTCTGGGATTATATCAACAATCTCCTTCATGAATCGCAATATATAGGATCCGCAGTCTATGTTGTTAGTTTGACGAGGGCACTATAAAATAAAACATATAAGTCAATAAATATTTGTGTATTGATTGTTAATGAAATTTTAAAGGCATATATTTCAAACCTTTATTGGAATCCATGTGATTTATTTGACTTTTGCTTCGACACTGTAACACCCATTTGAGCTCGGAAAACTTGTAAAGTACTATCAAATAAATGTGATTATTAGTATTAACAAACACATTATATATATATATATATATGTAAGAAATAAATGAATAAATGAATACAATACCTGAAGAGTGCGAAGAAATACGTAGGGTTCGTAGGGTTACGGTTTCGTTTAAGAAGGAACAGCGAGAATGCGCAAAAATATGAACGGTTCGTAGGACAGAGTAGAGTTCGCAATAAAAAAGAGTACGTAATAATGTTCGTAGGGATAGTAACAAATATGAAGATGATTTACAATGGAGATGGTTAACAATATGGTTCG
>NC_021160.2:49267522-49267738 GCF_000331145.2 Cicer arietinum
TCCTTATTTTATTTTTTAAAAGCCTATTACAATGTTTTTTTAAAGAGCGCTGTAAAAAACCACCTTATTTTATTTTTTAAAGCCTATTACAGCGCTTTTTTAAAGAGCGCTGTAAAAGACCACCTTATTTTATTTTTTTAAAGCCTATTACAACGCTTTTTTTAAGAGCGCTGTAAAAGGCCTCCTTATTTTATTTTTTAAAAGCCTATTACAGCG
>NC_021160.2:49267773-49270502 GCF_000331145.2 Cicer arietinum
GCTTTTTTAAAGAGCGCTGTAAAAGACCACCTTATTTTATTTTTTAAAAGCCTATTACAGCGCTTTTTTAAATAGCGCTGTAAAAGACCACCTTATTTTATTTTTTTTAAAGCCTATTACAGCGCTTTTTTAAAGAGCGCTGTAAAAGGTCTCCTTATTTTATTTTTTAAAAGCCTATTGCAGCGCTTTTTTAAAGAACGCTTTAAAACACCTCCTTATTTTATTTTTTTAAAGCCTATTACAACACTTTTTTAGAAGCCTTTTAAAGCGCTTGTTCAAAAGCGCTGTAAAAGACCTCCTTATTTTATTTTTTAAAAGCATTTTACATCGCTTTTCCAAAAAGCACTTTAAAATACCTCTTCGTTTTCTTATGTAACAGGCGTGGTATTTTTAAAAGCCTTTTACAACGTTTTTGCAACAAACGCTTTAAAATACCTCTTTAACTTAGTATAAAGCAAAGCTTTGGGACATCTTTATTTTTTTTTAAAGGCTTTTATAGCGCTTATTGACAAAAGCGTTGTAAAGTTACAAGTTTATGTTCAGTGCTAAATTACATGATCAGCTCATATTGGGTGTTCAAGTTTAAAAGGCCTCTTTGTTTTCTTATGTAACAGGCAGTGTATTTTTAATAGCCTTTTACAACGCTTTTGCAACAAGCACTTTAAAAGACCTCTTTATTTTATTTAAAAAATTAGTTCGTGTTGTGATAACATTGATGTGAGATCAAAATAAATGGTCAAATATTCAATTAACATGTCACATCATAATCTCTAATGATAAAAGTTTAAATATAAAATGTTTTGATTAGTATTTTACAATTTTAGGGATATTATTGTTATGAAAAACACATGGTGGATTTATGAATTACCTCTATTCTTATTAATTGATAATGATTCAATACAAGTTATTTATATATGGGAAAATACAAAATAGAAAGGAATGTAACTAATCTAACTGAGTTAGTTACTCTTACTAACAAAATGAGAAGATTAAGTCATCAACAAATAATCTTGACTAAGTTTGCTAACGTAACTATATCTAGTGGTTTCCCTCAAGCTGGACCGCATAAGTTCATTAAACATAGCTTCTAGCAGAAATTCCAAAACAGTTTAGTATCTAAACATTTGGTGAAGACATCTCGAAAATTGATTGTCACAGTATAATAGAGTTGGTGCAATGAAATCAGCTTAGAGGTCTTGAAGGAGATAAGTTAGCCACTATATTTCACAAACGGCAAACGTCATTGCCCAATACTCTACTTTCGAAGAACTTTTGGAAATTGTGGCTTGCGTCTTGGATTTCCAGGATATTAAAGAATCACCAAGAAATACACAATATTCACTGATAGATTTACGGATTTTCTAGGCGTGTGGCCCAGTCATAATCAAATAATTCTTTGAGTTGAACAAAAGAAGAGTTAGACAAGAAAATATCATTTGCAGGTGATGATTTGAGATATTTGAGTACACGTATGGAAGCTTCAAAGTGAGTATCAGTTGGGGAACTCGTGTGTTGGCTTAATTGTTGAACTGAAAAACTAATATCTAGTCGAGCAGGGGACATACCCCCGGGGGTAGTTTTATATAAACCTCCTCATCCAAGCCCCCATGTAAGAAAGCATTTTGCACATCCAAATGATGTAAAAAAAAAAACAATTATTGGAATAGGCTAAGGCAAGTAGTAATCTTACAATGGTTAGTTTGACAACTAAAGAATAAGTGTCAAAGTAGTTTATACCTTCAATTTGATTAAAACCCTTGACAATTAATCTGACCTTATGTCTTTCATTGCTTCCATCAGAGTTGTGTTTGATTTTATATATCCATTTGTAAACAATGGACTTTTTGCCTTGTGGTAACTTAGTTATCACTCAAGTCCATAAAAAATAATAAAATAATAGACTGGAGTCTTACAAAATTATTTCAATAGGAGACTTAATATTAAGGAATTTTTTGAGATAAACTTTTAACTTTGAGCCTTAATTGACAACTCCAAATACATGGGATGTAAAAATAGTAAAAAGAATTACCATTAAGTATTGATTAAAAAAATTTACCATCACATAAAAGAAAATATTAGATATATGATAGAAAATTTTTAAGGCTACGAAACCTAAAAGTTGACAAAAAAAATTGAGAAATTTTAATTATACATTTAACCCTATAAATCTTTCAAAAATTTAAATTTTTGTGCTTTAGAAACAATTGAAAAGTTCTACTACTTCACGATTCCAAATGTATTTCAGAATATTCAAATTTATATTTTTCATATTACAAGTTTTTTCATAAATCTCCATATGTAATGTCTGACACACTTCGAATATGATTACATTCGGTTGAGAAAAACTTTGAGGAAAAAAAAAGACAAAATTTATAAGGAAAAATGAAATTGTAAATAAAATAGTTAAAATAAAGGGTGATATTGGAATAAAAAATGTTTATGCCAAAACTTGGTATCATTTTATATAGATATAAATGTTTTTAAAAATTCAATTATGTTTTTAAATAAAAAAGAATAAAACTATTAATAAAGGAGATTAAATGAAGGAAAAAAGCCACACTAAAATCATGTATTTCCTTTATCTGTACTAGTGTCATGTGCCCGTCTGTGCGCCTTTTTATTACGCAAAATAGACAGTGTGAAAAATTTGTTAGAAAAATGGTAAAAAAAAAATTAGGCAAGAAGTAATAGAATTATAGAATGAAAATATAAAATCACATTGTGTAGGG
>NC_021160.2:49275142-49327099 GCF_000331145.2 Cicer arietinum
ATCTACTATAAAAGTTATTTAAAATGTGTTCTTAGTGAATGTTTCGTGTACATATCACAACAAGTAAATATTTTTAATATTAAAAGGTAATTTATAAACAACAAATACATCTACTATAAAAGTTATTTAAAATGTGTTTTTAGTGAGCGTTTCGTGTACATATCTCAACCAAGTAAATATTTTTTTTAATGTTAATATCTAATATTAGTAAGCATTCAATTACTTAGATACAACAGTAAAAAAACATGTAAATATTTTTTTTAATGTTAATATTTAATATTCATAAGCATTCAATTACTCTGATCCAACAGTAAATTTTTTTTTACTAAATCGCTTTCACTAATAACTTTATATTGTTATTAATCTAAAGAAATATAATGAATCAACATATATTTTATCTCTAATGATATAATTTTTTTAACGGCGTAGCTCATGTGTCATGGAAACAAGGTAAGGATAAACAAGAGGTGAGATCTGGAATAAGAAAAGCTGAATTGATATTTTGAGAGTCATAGGTGAACTTAAGAAAGAGAGAAATTATTAAAGAAAAATATAAAATTTGAGATGATCGTCACTATAAGAAAAAAAAAGGATTTGTAGTGTCAAAAACCCTCACAAAGGGAGAAAGGCAGCCATAAATATATTTTATGCAACTACAAATAAGTCAGTTACCTAAAGCCGCCACAAAATATGCACTTTGTGAGGGTTTAGGCCGCCACAAATGATGAAATAACAAAAAAAAAAAAATTGTGAGGATTTATACCGCCATAAAGTGTTCCATTTGTGGGGGTTTAGACCGCCACATAATTTTATAAAATTCAAAATTAATATTAAAAAATGGTATTATATATAAAAAAATATTAATATAATTTAAAAATAAAAAATTTAAATTAAATTTTAAATAAATATTTTATATAAAAATAAAAATATAATCTTAATATTAATTAAATTATTACCACTAAACAAAATAAAACATTCCAAAATTAATAAATTATGTCATACAAAACCAAAAGTTAAACACACCATAATTAAATAATAATGTATAATAAATTCTTATAAACCAAAATTAAAAATAACAAATATTATTCAAATACATCAATGTCATATTGGCTCCACTCCCCCCATCATTTTTTAATGGAATATTATCCGACGACAAAAGTCCTATTAATTAGTGTTGGAGACAACATGATTTGAAATTACAATTCATCTTCAAGTACACCACCACTAATTGATGTTTTATATATAAGATCAATGTTTTATATATAAATTGCTTTATTTTTCAAAAACATTATATTATACGAATTCAACAAATATTTATGATTAGATCATTATTATAATATTTTTTTCATAAGTATTATTTTGTTGCTAAAAAAATTACAATTTCTAAATAAAATTGTATTCTACTAACATAATAAATCATAATACCAAAAATAACTACAATAAAAAATTACACTTCATCAATATTTTAAATAATAACTTCTTTTAATTTTAGTATAAATTTTATATAGTATGTCTAAGATAACTAACATAATTATCTTTCATCTAATCATAATTAACTTGTAACTACCTTAATCTAATTCTAACACATATTTAACTACTGTGAATCATGATTGAGTCTAAGAAAGAGAAAAACAATTAAAAAAAATTATAAAACTTGAAATGATAATGTAAAAACTTATAATCCAATTAACATATGATACACTTTTATATAGCATTCTTAAATGACTAAAATAACTGTCTTCTAACATAACCAATTTCTACCTACCTTAATATAATTCTAACAAATATAAATAGTCATATTCAACTATATCAAACATGACAAGTGAAGAGGTAGGGATATGATGGTGATGTGGCAGAAGAGAAAACAACATTTGTAGTAGACTGCAAATAGCATTTGTAGGGTTGAAGTCATAGAGTTGTCAGAAGAATATGGAGTGGTAGGGGTAGGCTTGTGTTGAGAGATGATGAGTGAGAAATATGAGTAGAAGTTGGTGTACATGTAACTTTTGTAATAAAACCCAATGAAAAATAATGTAGACCACCCAAAGAAGACTTGTGAGGAATGGTTGATATCTGTGAGCTGATGAAGTAGAATACAATGAATATATAAAGTTGAATATGGGAACTTGAGCTCAATTAAAATGACATCTCTTGAAATGTATATACTACAATAACATACACAACCAAATACTTATACTTTGAGAGACTTATAATTAATAAAGAGATTGTTTATACAATTTGAAGTAAGGAGTTGCCATTTTCAAGACATTAATTTGTGGGCATATGGTTGACGAGGTAGGTAGCAGTTTCAATGATTGTACATAGGTTGAAGTGGTATTGGATAATCTCAATTAGGGTGTTGTAATCTTCAGGAAGAGTACCATCAATCATTATTGCTTCCAACTAATCGCAATGCAAAACAAGAAAGTTGACAATAGCTTGAATTCCATCAATATATTCAACAATCCAGTGATTTTCTTTGGATATGGACTTGCGTTGAGTACGAAGTTGTGGATTTCTTTCGGCACTTTGTGAGATTGGACACATAACGGAATCAAGTAGAGTTGAAGGAAGCCACTAGAACAGTAACAAATCCTGTTGATCCGAGGTTACATATATAAGCTGGTTTTTCAAGATCAAGGTCGTTGCTCTTTCATAAAATGACGAGGAATTACTGGATTGACTAAGTGTGACTGAACCATTCTTATATCATTTATTAATGTTGGTTATTACAATGAAAACTTGTTACTTATAAAGACAGAATTTCTAATTGGATACGTTTTCAATTAGTTAGAGACCAAGCTAGATATTCTACCTACTAATAACTAATAACTAGAGCTATCACTTCATAAAAAATAGATCTGATTGCAATTTTGTTGGTTTTATTTTTTCAATTTACAAAATCGATTCTATTATTTAAAAATCAATTAACGATGTGACGTACTTTAAATTATGTGACATATTATATAAAATACGATTGCGTAGAATAATTAACATTTATAAAATCACAATAAAACTTTTTGAAAAGTTAACTTTTAACTTTAATTTTTTTTCTTTGTTTTTACAATTTAATTAATGATTTGAATCTTTAATCTATATATAGATGATTATATATTATTTCATCGTACGCCGCTACATTATTTAAAATATGTTAAATCGTCATTTTTTAATTCAAAAATTCAAATAAAATACTAAAACTGTCAACTTTAAATAAGAAAATCAATTTTGTAAATTAATATATATATATATATATATATATATATATATATATATACATCGACTCTAGAATGAACTAACCAGTTTCCTTAATAACATTTGAGCTATATGCTCTATATAAACATTTTACCCAATATATAAATAGCTTGTAACAACTTGTATAAAATAGTTCAATTATATTCCTTATTTGATTATAAAGATATCTGACAAGAACTATGCTATTTCTTACAAAATAATTTCTCATGAAAGCAATGAATCTGTCCAAAAGGTACAGATGCTAATTAAAAAGAAGGCACAAAAGCTAATTAAGAAGTTTATTCAAACACCCTACGTTTATATACACAATTATATACACTTGATCACCAATTTTACTTTTAGCATTGCGATGGAAAATACCAAGGGGTACAACAAGTTAAAACAAGATGAACGAGCAACAAAAAATGCTACAAACACACTATTTAACACTTTACAATACTCTGCCAGTGAAATTCATGCAAATCTCACTTAATTATGTGAGTCTCCTTCCATATTTAATTGGACCAATCCCAAAATGACGAAAATAGGGTTAAAAAGTTTAGCGCAAACACTTCACTGCGACCTGAAAGTTGTACCATAATGGAACCCAACAATCCCAAATGTATTTTGCTACCATCATATGAAGCAAATGAGAATTCATACAATGTAAGATATATTTACAGGACAAACATACACATCTTTTATGAACTAAACACATTCGACAATAAAACAAAGTTTTCATTGTCTGAAAGTCTATATGCAGTTTCCAATCATGAAGTGCATGCAGAGCCTCCAAATCCAATCATCGAAGTAGTAAGATAGTATATTCAAACTCGTCAATATTGAAGCAGTATAGGAACAAATTGTTCAAAAGCATACAAATTCCAACCAACCAAACAATCGCTTTACAATGTAAATTTTTTCCAGATAAGTGTAACATATTTTTCCCGGATTGTCGCATGTCTTGATGCTATGACCATTTTCTGGAAAAAAAATACATTAAGTCTGCCTGTGAATTTGAAAGTATATGCCACAAAGTTGTTTATATTTAAGGTCAAAGGGAGTAGGTAAACTTAAAGAAAGAAAAAATGGTTTCACAAATAGCAGATATTATTCATACATTACCTGAAGTTAGTAGGACATTGATATTGCTCGGCACTGTAATTAAGCATCTGGTGACACACCAAAATTAAATAGGTTAAACAAGAAACTTGTCAAAATGCACAATCTCTACAAATAGATAAAATCATACACTGTTTTGGTTATTTATGATCTGATGGCATATATGAACAACAATATTTAATATTCTTTTCTCTCAAAAACTGCAGGAAATACCATTTTAGCAGATAGCATGTCAATCTAATAATCTCTATCACCAAAGAAAACTTTCTTAAAATGAAAATTAATATATTTGAGGATCAATCTTTTGGTTGGTACTTCCTTTTTAAAAAAGACTTCAGTTTAGTAACATTTATCTGTTTTTAATAAATAATAACATATAGAATTCAACCACAACTAAGTTAAAAATAACTTTATTGGCTGTTAACTTCAACAAATTAAGTTGTGGATACTATTTTATACATATAAATGCATAAATGCAACGCAAATGATGGAAATCGGGATGGGGGATTAGGTGGACATTTACACGTAGGGATTTTTTGTTTTCAATATTCGAGACACGTCGGACACTAAATGTTATATTTTATTTTTTTAGTTTCCAATATCTGAGATATGTCAAACACCAAATGTGAATACCTCTCCCAACAGAGTTTAGTCCCTTCCACCAGACCCAACTCCCATTGGTTATAGAGGGATTTTCTTAACCGATAATGTATTTGATTTCTAACTTGCAAAAAAAAAAAACGGAATCTCTTATAAGTTCCTATGTGCTAATGGAGAACCTAGATGGGAGAGCTTATGAAAAACTGAAAAAGTTAGGGTATGGAAGCTAACCTCAAATTTTCACCTTACACAAGTTATTATTTACAAAACTCTGCTGTCGCATGATCATTTCAAATTATTTCCTATATGTACCTTTTGAAAAATGTATCAAAACTGAGTCTGTATAAAAGCATTATTATTGGTCTCAAAATTCCACCACTAAGCATACCAAACCATCAAACTTGAGTGAAGTACATGGAAAACTCATCTTCAAAAGTCCAGTGGCAACTATTTAGCTTCGAGAAACACTTCCAATGCAATATACACTTTTGAGTTTGAATTGAACATGAAGAAAGAGGTGACAATTATTATTTGTAATTAAAAAGTTAGGGTGTTATCTGGGTTATTGTGGACTAATATTGTTCATGCTACTGTAGTAGCAATAGCAATACCCTAGTAGAAACACCAAGCCTTTTTTCCATTTAACGAGGCTGACTACATGGATCATTCGATGCCATAGTGTCTTGTCACGTATTGATTCCAATCACAAACCATTCAACTCTAAATATCTATTAGTGATTTAACTTTTAGTTTTCCTTGGTCCCCCTCCCCCCTCTCTCATTTCTATATGTATTTTGCACAAACCAATCTTATATCTCTTATTTGAAGGACTAAATTGACTGACACTTACTATTTCAACTAATGCATATTTACGTGAAGTTTTTCCCTTCCAAAATCCAAAACAACACGACAAAACACTCCAGGCCAAATGAAAATTTCTAAAAAGTTAAAGTTATTCACAATTTCTTGAAAAATAAAGTAAAATAAAAAAGCTTGCAAATTTAACACTTAAATATAAGAAAGGTTGAAGTTGAAACCTTTCTGTTCATCAGAAGCATCATGATACTCCTCATGTTCTTCCTCAGGCACAGGGTGAAGTTCCACTTTTTCACCAACACTATCTTTACCCTGAACTCCATCGCCATTATTCTCCTCAGGAAAACGAACAACAACAACAGGACAAACACAGTGACGAACACAATAATCACTGACGCTTCCAAGCCTACCCGTAGAAGCTCTTTTCAAAGCACCAAATCCACGGCTCCCCATAATAACAGCGCTCAATCCAAGCCTCTCAACTTCCAAACAAAGCCTCTCTTTCATATCATGATCCTTCACAATGTGGATCTTGAACGGAGTTTGTGACTCCACCAATGGTTGTGCAAGGTCGCTCGCTTTCGTCGCCGTGAAATTGTCGAATTCGTCTTCCATTTTCCGACGTGAGTTCTCTGAAGATTCGGTTTCGTTTTCGTCGTTTAGGGTTTGGTCAACGGAACCCCAATCGGCGCCGTAGAGGACGCTCGTTGGACGGACGTGGAGGAGGATTACGGTATCGCCTGGTCGGAGATAGTTTTGGACCGCCCATCGGACGGCGTAGGCGCTTTCGTCGCTGAGATCAACGGCGATCGCGACTTTGCGGTGTGAATCGGATGGAAAGGCGAAACGAGCTGGATGATCCGGTTCGGGTCGAACCGGTGATTGTGGATTCATGTCGGAGGGGAAATTACGATTTTGGTCACAGGATAGAGCGTACGGGCTAAAATATAGGGAGATAGATTTTTGGAACAAATTTAGTAAATCCAAAATTGAGCAAATTGTTGGAGTTTGATATATAGAAGCGAATCAAATAACAAGAGAAGAGGTTTCTATTTTTCTCTTACGTTGTTGAATTTCTCTGTTGCTTCTTTCACTGTTTTATAAGCGTCCATTATTACTACTTTGTTTAATTAAACTGGATAGCGTTTTTAGTCTATTACCCTTTGGGAAATTGCGATACTTTACTTATCCTGATATGGATTTAATGTACATTTCAGTAATTCAAATTTAAGTTTATTTATTTATTGAATAAACTATTTTAAAAATTTATATTTTAAATTTGGAGAAGGGAGATATTATTAAGCTAGCATCTCTTTTTAGACATTTTAAAAGATTAAATTAGAAGATATTTAGAAAAATTAAATTAAATCTTTTTTTAGACTAAATTTTAAGTTCCATATTTTTTATAGTGTCAATAAGTCACAATTACTCTATAATTAGAAATATATCATCGTTATAATAAAATATTTTACAATGACATTAAATAAAAATTAAATTCTAAAATAAATTGAAGAATGAATATTTTGTAAATTATTTTTACAAGCTTGTTTGTTCCCGTGCTTATATAAAGTATCTGTTACAAATAAAAATATATAATTTTAATTTATTTATAAATTATCTTTAGTACGGTTAATCTTCTAAATTGTAGTAGAAATATATACATTTGTGGAAGTATAGATTTTGAAAACTTATTTTATTTATTTTGTGAAAGTATTATATTGTTAAATTTGATGTCTATTCATTACATGTGTAATCATTAAAAAAAAATTATTATTGTCATTATCATGTTTACACACACTAAATTAACAGAATTATGTTTACACACACTAAAAACAAGGCATCAACGATATTTGAAACTAAACAGAATGTTACACTATCATGTTTACACACACTAAATTAACACTATTATGTTTATATTTTCAAATCCATAGTAATGGCGTTCAAGACAGATTATGGTAAAGGAAAAACTGTCTTCGTAACATTTACCGCATAATTTTTATTTTATCTATTTTATAATTTTACTAAAATAATATTATAAACATATATCTAATTATCAGTCTTTAATCATAAAAATTTATTCAATTATATAAAGACTTTCCGATTTTTTTTTTATATTTTTTTTCAATCAAATATTTTCATCATACTATATTTTTCTAACAAATGTTAATTATTAATTTAATAAATAAATAAAAAATTAGATTATATTAATAAAATTAAATAAGATATATTAAATTAATAATAAAAATATATCAAAATTAATACAGTTGAATAAATATATCAAAAATAAAATAATATTTAAAAATAAAATAAAATAAAATAATATTTAAAAATAAAATAAAATAAAATATATTAAATTATAAAAAATACATTATATAATATTTTTAACATCTAAACTATCGTAGATCCCGTTTAACTTTTTTTAATAACTTAAAGTTCAATGATTTTAACAACACTTTCATCCATATGCGTAGATATAAAGTGTGATATAAAATATTATATATTAGAAATAAATAATTAAGAAAAAATTACATTAAAGCGAAAAATTACTTTGTTTATAAGACAAAATTATTTTGTTAAAACAACTTTCATTTTCATTGTAGACGGATGGAATAGAGCTTTCGACAAGGACATTCCTAGGGAATTGGAGTAGGATGAAGTAGCTAGGAAGCTAACTCTTTAAAATTAGACATGATCAAAACCAGCTTTTGTTTTGTTGTAAAGATGAACAAAACCAGCTTAAATTGACCAAACAAAGAGATAGGGGCCGCAGCACATAACATCAGTTCATTAACAATTGGTCCAAAAGGTCTTGGGTCAATTTATACAACAACATCAATAGTGTTGCTACGTGGTACAAGAAATTAACGACTCTTGTTAAACACCAGGGATTTTCAAAATGTTTCCAATCGCATCTATTTTCTGCTGTAATCATAATTGAATCCAACTTTAGTTTCACATTCACGGCTAACAGATTGAGCACGATTTTGCATTTTTAGCAGAAAAGTCATAATCTAACAATTGAAGGATGACAAGAAAATCATCAAGCGGTCTAACTCTTGGAGCAATCTTAAAACCCAGTCCACATCCATACAAACTACTTAACAACTTATAAATTTTTTTTTATTGTGTTCTTAGGCTTGTAGAATTTTTTTTTAAAGGAAAAAATATATTTTTAAATTTTTAACAAACAAAATAAAAAATAGGAATATTGAAAATTAAAATTTTGAATTATTCATGTAAGTTACCTTTTGAATAATAAAATAAAAAAAATTAAAATGAAGAAATTCCATATTTTATTTTGTCAAAAATTTAGATAATTTTAATTTTTCTCCTTATTAGTGAATCATAAAATAGTTCTTATAAATTTTTTAAATTTACATTTTTTACTCGATATTTTTAAAAATTGCATATAATCTATAATTTTTCAAAATATTGCAAATTAGTCTCCAATTTTTTTAAAAATTGTCTCAATTTTTCCAAAATTTCATTTTTGGCTCAATTTTTTTTTTATTTTGTCCCAAATTTTTTGAAAAATATAAAAATGATCCAATTTTAGATTAATAAATTCCTTTATTAAAACAAAAAAATTTAAAAATGAAAAAAAAAATCAATTAAAAGATTTGAACCACCTAAAATTTTCAACTATCCATTCAAACACACTACAATAGAGTAGATATATGAATCTCTTCAATTATATATTACTTAACGTTTATTTTTTTAACCAACGTGCGAGTTTTGTTTATGTTTAATTTGAAAATCAATAATATACAAATAATTTTTTATTAACAAATTACTTAAAAAATATTATTTTTTTAAAGATTTTATCGTCGAAACTCACACATTAATTGCGGAGATGTAAAAGATTCTAGATTTCAACTTACACTCCAGCATATCAAATGTTATTAAAACTATTATATAAGTTGTATTTACAAGTTAATAATATTACTTTTTAAATACAAATTTAAACGTGAATAATTTTTATATATTCACTTTTTTGAAAAAAATAAATAGTTTTGTATTTGAGTAAAATTAAGTTTAAAAAACGCAGTGTATATCAAATTTGGTGGACAATAGTTTTTGCATTGAGAATAAAAGTGCGTGGTCCAAGTTCAAAAGATCAATGCACTGTGAATGGAAAATCAGATCATTGATCATCCTCTTACCATGTATGAATTGATCTATGAATTGTAAATTGATTCTAAATTCAAAGGAAGACAAGTATAATATTCCCACTCAATTTTCGTTAAGAAGAGAAGAGACTTGGACTCCAAAAGTCAAATGTCTAATTTGAGGGATAATCATCCCAATCTTTTAGATGGGCCCGTTAAGAAGATTGCAAGAGATTTCTTGTTTTTGTGTTTTGACCTCTAAGTGTTAGGCACAACACAAACAAAAAAGTTGAATTTGTATATACATATACCCAAAATTTCATTTTTTTTTAAAAATAATTCAAAAGAGACTTATTTCATTTCAACAGCAATAATAGGATCAATACAAGGAAGACTAACATAAAAATCATATGAGCTAACACTCTTGCAAGGTTATCTATGAATAAAACCCAACTTATAATTTGAATGGGAAGATAATAAATAACTTATGTTTGATTTCCAATTTCCTCATTGGACGCAGGATTCTACCACAGAAACTTGATTTTCTAAAACAAAAAGTGATGAAAAAGTTAGACTGGACTAAATATATAAAAGAAAAAAACTTAGGTGCATTTCATTAGTAATTTTCGTTCAATTTTTTATTTAAAATTTACCTTTTATGATTATAATAAAATTTAAAAAATTATAAATTTAGAGAAATTATGGTTGGTTAAATTAAGAAGCATACAAAAAATACTTATAGAAATCTACCTAAATTTTGTCCATATATAAAATACCTCCCAGTGTTTTCTTAATGTAGATTTAAAATAATTAGAATAGTGGCATTGTTGTGGGGCTAATTTCCTTCTAAGTAAAGAACATTTAATAAACCCATCCTTCCTAAATAATATTATTTTTTTAAATATAGTTTCATGTGATAATATATTAATTACTATTTTTAATAAGAATTTAATTTGTATGTTTTATCGATGTAAAAGAATTTACACATTAATCAGATCATATTTCACCACACATACTAGTTATAAATCATTTTAATTAAACCTTATTTTATTTGAGAATGATCACAATTCACACCATCCTAAAATATTTGCATGAGATATTCCGTTTTAATAATGTGTAGAACATAGAAATTCTGATCTGTATCATCTATAGCGGCACAGTACAATCTATTGCACAACAATTAGATTAAGAGAAAGAAAATAATTTAAATTTTTTCTCACTTAATCTAATAACTCGGGCGGATCATATAGTGCAGAAGATTGATACAAGTTGAAAGTCTCAAATGATAGTAAAATCCTTCTAAAAACATAATAAAAGATTATACCTTGAAGAACCATATAATGGGATATAGGTTCGCAAACAGATCAAAACAATGTTACAAAATGCTACAAATACTTGTTTGATCTTTCACAAAATGTGTCATCATAGTAAAACGAATTTAACAATTTTGTGTAAAGTGGAGAAATAAAATACACACAAGAAGATAATGCCTGATAGAATTAATAAATGCTGCAAGTTTTATAGCACTACTACTAGTCCATCTTACCAATGTTGTCCATATGATAGACAATCACATGATATTTACAAGCAATGACAATGACTTGAACCATCCAACAAAGGACACTAATTAATACGATTATAAGAAAATACTTTTCTTGACTTAATGTATGGAAGAGCTGCCACTAGGCCCCATTCACTAAGTCCTCATTTTCCAGCACAATATAGACCTATAATTCTTCCACAATTTTTTGTATAGTTTCTTCATGAAAGTTGCAAAGTGAAGGCATAGCCATGTTCAATACAAGGAAACCATGTTTCTTCCTTTCTCTTCAAATGCTTTTCTTTTCCATGCACTTCTATCCTTCCCTTGCAGCTCTAATAGCCATCTCATCAAACCAATCTCTCTCTGGTGACCAAACTTGTATCTCAAAAGGAGGAATCTTTGAATTGGGTTTCTTCAAACCAGGTAATTCCTCTAACTACTACATAGGTATATGGTACAAAAAGGTCTCTCAACAAACAATTGTTTGGGTAGCCAACAGAGACAACCCTGTCTCTGATAAAGACACTGCCACCTTAAAAATTTCAGCTGGTAATTTAGTTCTATTAAATGAGTCTTCAAAACAAGTTTGGTCAACAAACATGAGTTTTCCTATGTCAAGTTCTGTAGTAGCTATCCTCTTAGATACTGGAAATCTTGTTTTAAGAAATAGGCTTGAGGATAATGCATCAGATCCTCTATGGCAGAGTTTTGATCATCCAACTGATACATGGCTTCCTGGTGGCAAAATTAAGCTAGATAATAAAACAAAGAAGCCTCAGTATCTCACTTCATGGAAGAATAAGAAAGACCCTTCCACAGGTCTTTTCTCTTTAGAACTAGACCCAAAAGGAACAACTTCATATTTCATTCTTTGGAATAAGTCTGAAAAGTATTGGACAAGTGGACCTTGGAATGGTCATATTTTCAGTCTGGTTCCTGAGATGAGAGCAAATTATATCTACAATTTTTCCTTTGTGTCGAACGAGAAGGAGAGCTATTTCACATATTCTATGTATAACCCTTCCGTTATATCTCGGTTTGTGATGGATGTCTCGGGGCAGATTAAGCAGTTTTCATGGTTGGAAAGTATCCAAGAGTGGAACCTGTTTTGGTCGCAGCCAAGACAACAGTGTGAGGTTTATGCTTTCTGCGGTGCGTTTGGGAGCTGCACTGAGAACTCGATGCCTTATTGTAATTGTTTGAATGGTTTTGAGCCAAAGTCACAGTCTGATTGGGATCTGGGGGGTCACTCAGGTGGGTGTATGAGAAAAACAAAGTTGCAATGCCAGAGTTTCAATCCCTCTAATGGTGTCAAAGACAGGTTTCGTGTAATCTCCAACATGGAATTGCCTAAACATGCAAAATCCGTGAGATCAGAGAACACAGCAGAATGTGAATCAATATGCTTGAACAACTGCTCTTGTTCTGCTTATGCATATGATAGTAATGGTTGTTCTATCTGGATTGAAGACCTCCTGAATCTGCAACAATTATCTTCAGATGACAGTAATGGAAAAACTTTGTATCTAAAACTTGCAGCATCAGAATTTAGTGATGCTAAAAACAGTAATGGGGTGATCATCGGTGTTGCAGTAGGCGCGCTCGTCGGCATAGGCATTCTCTTATCCGTTCTTGTGTTTGTCATGATTAGGCGAAGAAAGAGAACAGTTGGAACAGGTAAGCCTGTGGAGGGCTCATTGGTGGCATTTGGGTACAGAGATATGCAAAATGCAACCAAGAATTTCACTGAGAAATTGGGAGGAGGAGGATTTGGTTCCGTTTTCAAAGGAACATTGGGTGATTCAAGTGTGGTGGGAGTGAAGAAATTGGAAAGTGTTAGCCAAGGAGAGAAGCAATTCAGAACAGAAGTGAGTACAATAGGGACAGTACAACACGTTAATCTCGTTCGCCTACGTGGATTCTGTTCAGAAGGTACTAAAAGGTTGCTGGTTTACGATTACATGCCAAACGGTTCATTGGATTTCCATTTGTTCCTGAAGAAGGATTTTTCTAAGGTGTTGGACTGGAAAATAAGATACCAAATTGCTCTTGGAATCTCAAGAGGATTAACTTACCTCCACGAGAAATGCCGAGACTGTATCATACACTGTGATGTTAAGCCCGAAAACATTCTCCTAGATGCTGAATTTTGTCCAAAAGTTGCAGACTTTGGTCTAGCTAAGCTTGTTGGACGAGAATTCAGCAGGGTCCTCACAACCATGAGAGGAACAAGAGGCTATCTTGCTCCAGAATGGATTTCAGGTGTGGCTATTACAGCGAAAGCCGATGTTTACAGTTATGGAATGATGCTTTTCGAGATTGTATCAGGTAGGAGGAACTCTGATCCATCAAAAGATGGAACAGTTACGTTCTTTCCTACCTTAGCTGCAAAAGTAGTTATTGAAGGTGGTAATGTGCTTACCCTATTGGACCCTAGGTTGGAGGGAAATGCTGACATCGATGAGGTTGTTCGAATTATAAAAGTGGCGTCTTGGTGTGTTCAAGACAATGAAAATCAAAGGCCAACAATGGGTCAGGTAGTTCAAATTCTTGAAGGGATATTGGATGTGAATTTGCCTCCTATTCCAAGATCCCTTCAAGTGTTTGTTGATGATAATCATGAGAAGTTGGTTTTCTACACTGATTCTAGCTCCACACAAAGTTCACAGGTAAAGAGCAATATCTCAACACCCTCTCAAGCTAAAAGCAACATCTCATCAGCTAGCTCCAATGTCTCAGTAGAAAATTTAAATTAGGCATAACAATAGAATTCTCCACTTCTCCACACTCAAACAAAAAAATGTGTGAGTAGTTCACTAGGCTATTTGAACAACAAAAAATGTCATCCTTTGATTTTCATAAATGTAATTGTAATATAGTATGGTTTGAATAATGAGATTCTCTTTCAAAGTTAGCATATTTGTATCTTTAATTAAAGTATGTTCTTTCATTGCATTTTCAATTGGTTAATTCAATTATTTGAGCCTTGAAATATGGTGTAACATCTTTTTTGTAAAGGAAAAAAACTGTGAACATGATGATTTGAAAAATAAGAGTTAAAACCAATAAGGTCAGAAATCGAATTAACCAATCACTTTACTCATAAGCTTGAAGAATACGAAATCTACCATTTGTTAATTAACTGATTAACTGAGAATCGAATAAAAGTTGAAATATAAGCAATCTATTATCTAGAAAACAGAGAAAATAAGTAATAATCAGCAAATATGAGAAAATGATAGAGAGAGATAAAATCTAGTGTGGTGGATGAACGTTACACGTGGAAGACGGTGACGACTCTCAATTATATAATTTACAACTATATTTTTAAAATTCATATGACTCAACTTTTAGGCCTCTATTGGATTGATGGAATATGGTAGAAGGAAGTGGAATAGAAAAGGTAATTAATAAGGTTTTATTTTTTTGAATTAAAATAAAAAGGAAATAGAGTTGGACATGATGAAGTTTATTATATTTTATTTCATTCTCTTTCTTTGCTTTTTTTTTCTTTCATTAAATAATTAAACAACGGAATAAATATTTAATTTATTTTAATTTACTTTTTTCTTTTATTTTATTACGTTGATTTTAAAATATCAAAATAGAGTTTTAACTACTAATAATAAGATATCTTAAAATCTCTGATAAAATATTAATATCAATAATTAATATTCGTTGTTGAAAAAAGTAAATGATAAAGTAGTACTTTATAAACCTATAATAGTTGTCACTTGAATGTGTACAAATATTGTGTTTAAACAAAAATTGTCTTTTTATTTTTTAAAATATGTATTTATTTTATTTTGATAAGATACTCCTTAAGTAAAACATTATTGTAGAGAAAAGATAAAATTTTAGTTAATAAAAATATATTTTTAAAAATAATAAATTTTTATATTTTTATTATTTTTAAAAATATAAAATAATTGTTCACTTCATAAATTTTTTTCCTTTCTTTACAACCTATAAATTAACACAAAATTTACCTTTGAAAATAGAAAATATTTTCACAAAATAAACAACCTCAATATTTTAACAATTCTCAATCACCAATCCACTAATTATATTTGAATATTTTTAGTGTTGTTAAATTATTTTGTAGTCAACTCTTCGTCCGAAATTAAGGCCACCATAAAAATCAATATTAGAGCAGAATGGTCACCTTTTTTTGGATAATGTGTTCTGCATTGGCATTGGATCAACCTAAAGCCCAACAGACCAATTCAGCCCAATAAAATATTTTATTTGGGCTATGTGGACCAATTTAAAGGAGTTATGATTAGGTTGATGTTGTCTCCCAAAACACAACAATCTTTTAGATTTTATATTTTGGTAGTTAAAATATGTACAAAAATATTATCGAGGCGTGATTGCATAAGTATTTTTTTTTTTGCACTAGTGACTTAAATTGGGGTCTGGATAAACAATTACTTTATGATAATCCATGGGTTTACTTTTATAGCCCAATCCATACCAAAATACAAGTCTATTAAAGCATATTAAATTTTAAAACATAAACTAAAATTGCTTTTAGGATAATTTAGTATTAATAAAAAAAATATGAATTTTTCTTACATTGACTAAAAACAAAAATTTATTGAATTAATTTTTATTTTAAAATTTGGTAGGGATTATAAATTTATTTAATCACATATTTTATTATATTTCAACATTATATCTTTAAATACTAGTTATTTAAACGTTTGGGAGCCTTCACTGATATATGATTAATTAAGTGATAGAGTTAATTAATTTTGTTTTGGTTCCAAGTTAATTAAATTTTTAGTTGGATAATCAATTATTTCATCCGTTCCAAAATAATATACCAGACACAATACACGTTGTGTCTTCTCACTAAATATCAACATAGATTATTTACTTATTTATCTTTTTTTTTTCTTTCCCTTTTAGTTTTACAATAATAATAAATTCATGTATAATTATTTTTGATAAGTGAGCATGATTTTATCAATTTTGTTTTGTTATGGATGGATTGAAATGAAACTATACTAATTAAGTTATTGATACATTAATATGTATGCTTCTATATATAATAATCATAGTTTTCACAATAACTATTTATGGTAGTATGTCTTCTAGTATCTGCTAATAATTATTATATTAGTTTCAACATGACAACTTATTAAGTGCTCATAAATCAAACTCAAATTTTGTCTACAACGACAAAACTTTACTTATAACTTCAAATTAATAGAGCTCAAATTTCCTAAAAATCATAAGATTAAGACCAAAAAATATTACTCAAGGATGCTCCCAAGTCTCAAAGTCCCCTACCTTATTTCCCCCGCCTTGAGTCCTTTTTTTTTAATTCTCACTCACTCTCACAACAAATTAGTTTGATCAAACAAACACTCCATAAACGACAACAACAAAGGCACTTACTTATAAGTGCTTGTTTGTCTAATTAGCGAAATAGACATCTTTGCAGGCCTTTTGATCGCTCCTACCTCAAAATTTTCTCCTCAAATACCAAGTGCCCCTCTTTATTTTCATCCTTATAATATAATTATCCCTTCATTTTCAACACTCACTAATATATATACACATTATTCCTTCCAAAACATTTTATCTTATTCATAAGAATTTTCATTCCGGGAACACTATGAAGAACGTCTCAAAGAACAAGTTCTTAACTTGTTTCCGTCCCGTCTTTGATTTCGAGGCACAAAATTCAGCTACCGAATCAAAATTTTCGGAACAAAACTGCTCAAAATCGAAACTCAATGAAGTTGCTTGTCAGCCTCCAAAACAAACACTTGCTAAGGTGATTAAAGCTGTGCTGTTTTAAACCATATTAGTTAGTCTTTTAAATCAACATTGATTTGCTATAAACAAAAATGTCTTAAAGAAATTCGATGCATTTCGTTTAAAATTTAGATCAAATATATTAAATTTATTTGATAAATTTTTGTTTATATTATATTTAATAGTAATACTGTTTTAGATCAATTAAGTTTATATTTGAAAAGAATACTTATTATCAATTTAATTATCATGCATACTGAATATTTAATTTTCATTATTTACACTTACAGAATACAAGAGCTCATAAGAAAAATCGTTATCAAAATTGTTTTGGATCAAAGCGAAGTTATTTCATACATACAAAAAGTTCATGTTCATCAACTTTTAACAGTACTAATATTGAAGAAATCAAGGCAATTGAATCTTCTTGGTCATGTTCATCATCTTCAAGCTCGCCAATATCTGAATCAAAGAGTTTGTCTTTATCCAAGTCTAGTGAAGGCCAATTAGAGAAGGAAAAAAAGTTCAAATGCATAGGATTATACATGGTGGTTCTCATATGCTTAGTAGTTACGGTTTTTTGGGGTAAAATTAATGTGATTATTTTGACATCAATGTCGTTTTGTTGTTTCTCTCTTTGCAACGCAAGCTCTCACTTGCTAAAAAGGGTTGCTAAGTTGTCCAACACAAAAAGCCATAGGGACCATATTGTAAAACTATATATTTAAATTGCAATTTGTAACCGCAATTGTAATATAAATGTTTTAGAGTTTTATGTAAAGACATCGCAACTACAATTTTGAAAAATGATTTTATGCGGCCACTTTTTTTTATATTTATGCCGTCAGTGACATTGGTGATTTTCTGATTTATATCGGACACTCTAAAAAAAACTTTAATTTTATTTTATAATTTAAAAAGTTGAACTTAAATTTAAATTATTTAATCAATTTAGAATAGAGATTGCTTTGGCAGGACAGGAAGGGACACAAGTTTCGTGTGTTGTTATCTTTTCTTGACATTTGGGAAATAGTTGAGATTGGAGGAAACCTGTGAAATCTGTTCATGTTAATTTTTCCTGCTCTTTCCTCTGTTTAGCACTGTTACTTTTATCTAAAATTGCAAGGTAGAGAAAGTGGGTATGAAATTTGATCACAAGGTGGTTGGTTGTTTCACAAATTTAATTTTTCACAAATCTTCACGTTAAATACTAATAGTCCAAAAACAGCTTTTTCAATAAAATATAAGTAAACACGTGTATTTAAAAAGTTTATTTATTTTATTTAAATTTAGACAAAATATATTATTTTGTTTACACGTAGTATTTTATTTTGTATGGAGTATTAATTTGACTCTTCAATTTCCTTTAGCAAGATAATCAATCAGGCAAGAAAATTAAAGCATGTGGTCATAAAATATAACATCATAAAGATGTTTAAAGCAAACTGAACATTACTTGCATGAGACGTAACGTAAGTACAATCAATTTCTTCACAAAGTTCGCGATCTATCTGTTTTCTAGTTCATTATTATGAAGAGTTTCTTATAGTTGTTGTGGCTAACTTTTGGCAAACATTTAATATGGAGTAGGCAACTGGTCTCAGATATATGAGGTGCTGCGGCTATAATCTTTTTAGAGTTTTGAATGTATTTTATTTTATTTTTTATTTTATTTAATCAATAAAAGTATTAACAAAAGAGATACCGAAAATTTATTTACAATTTTAATATATTTAAAAATTATAGTGATAATTAACATCTCACATATTTAAAAACTAAAATAGTTATTTGTTCTTTAAATATATTTATTTATTTATATTTATTTGCAAAACTAAATGAATAGACAATAAAGATTATTTATAGTATTTGAAAGTTGCAATGAAATTAATCATTGAATCTGAATTAAACATAATGATGTCTAATTAAAATAATTAATACTTTTTTAATATGTTTTTTTTTCTTTTCATAAATCAAGAATAGGCAATAAGTTTTCTTTTTTAAATAATATTTTAATGTATTTCATTTACAACCAATGAAAAATATAAATTAAGAAATGATAAAAATCACATAAATTAAATGTAAACGTCCTTATCAAGTGAAAAATATAAAGTGGTAAATGATTAAAGTCATGAAAATTAGTTATTAATACTGCCGTCTTTACTAAAGAGTGAGTTATACCATAAAAAATAGACAATAAGTTAATTATGTAAATTTAAAATTTTAATTTATTTGTAAATTAACTCTTTATATTATTAAATTAAAAAGTTTCCAATAATATCATAAGCTCTGATTTAGAGTGTCAATTCAATCCTATGAGACAAACAACAAAATAAAAACTTGAAAGAAACTTCGGTTTGATTCTAAAAGAAAGTGTAAGAAAAAAAAGTGGAATTTAAAATAAAATAAAAATAGTAGAAAGTGAGATGAATTTTTAATTGTTTAATTAAAAAAAATAAAAGGAATAAAAAATAAATTTTTTTCATCTCTCGTTTGATTGGGTTCAAAATGAGATAAAAAGAGAGAAGTATGAAAACAAAAATTACAACATCATTATATGATATACAATAAAAGGAAATGGTAATTTCTAGAAAAACAAAATAATATTTTGTTCTTTTGCATCCTTTCCACTTTAGTATCCATTTTCTTCTCCTTTTAAGAAGATTGTATTTTTACGCACAAACACTTTTTCTGTCATTTCCTGTTATTGTGTGGGACCAAACAATAGAAAAGTTTTTGAAATTTTTGCTTTCATTTCTTCTTTTCAAAATTTCCTTTCTTTTCTTATGTTCCAAACACGAAAATTGGATAACATTTTTTGGTAATCCATATTCCACCAAACATTTACCTTTAGCACAATCTATTATTGTGTAATACTATTTTTATTCAACTCTCCAAATCTATCTATTATCACTATAATAATCTTAACTACATCTCATATTAATTATATACACCCCTTACATCTTCATTATACCATTTTGACACAAATAGTTTAAAAATAAAATTCCAACATACTCAAAAACATCTTCTACATCCTCGTGTTATATGTGTATTAATTCGTGGAGAGCAATAGAATGAATATGCACATCAAGAAGATTGATATGTGTGACGGTTTGCGTCCAGAAATATAAAGAGTGCATTTTGGTTTGAATATGACGAGAGGAGAGAGAATCACTCAATTCATTGTAGAGAGAATGCAACTTAAAGGGCCATTTTTCCTCGTTGGTGTATTGTATTCGTAATATTTTCTCTCTAATTGAAATGTCCAGGTCATTCATAATTGGTGAGAAGGAAATAGATGTGCTGATTGATTTATTAACCTCAATTTATTTTTAGATTCTTTTGATTGTATTATCGTGGAAATCCGCTGCGATCTTAATAGACTTCTTTTTTATGATATTTTTGGGACATGTATACTGAACAATGTATGTTTAGTCGCTTAATTTTTTCGTTTCCTTTGGGCTAAATTTTGGTCTTGTATTGTACCAAAAATAATGAATCCATGAAAATAAATATCCCCATTAATTGTTATATTTTGATGAGCACATTGACTTGTATTTTAGTAAAATGACCTTGACTAGATTCATGTGCAGTTCCATTATCTTAGTGTCACACATTCGTATTCGATTCATAAATGTAGATATATTTTTAAAAATTTGGTGTGAACTTATTTCACATGTGTGTAACATTTGTGAAAAAACTAAATGCAAAAACAAAGGCAAAAGAAGAGGAAGACAATGGCAGCCGAGGAAGAGAGAGGAGAGGAATAGGAAGGGAAACTGAAAAAATCTCTGAAGAACTAGTCATGTGGTATTGGTTAAGATACCAAATAAATATTAAAAAGAGGTTAAGAGTTTGATCCATGCTACTGATAAATTAAAAACTAACATTTTCTTAAAAACAAATCATCGTAATGTGACATAGTTATCAGATAATTAGGACCCTTAACTATGTAGTCGTACTTCTAATTTTAAGTAGATGCGTAAAGAAAAATATTTGTCGGAAGAATTCATCCTTTATATGAATTTCTAAACTTCAAATGATTAGTTTTTAGTTTTGGATGGAGATATAACTATAATCAAAATGTAATGTGAGTGAATCAATATTTAAAAAACAATTAATGCATAGTTAAAAGGTATTTTAATTCTTAAAATTATAAAGATTGATCAATTTAGGCGTTTAAATTTGTGAAATACTATAATTTCAAAAGTTTTATGATTATTTTGCAAAATTTACAAAATTTCTATTATTTCAATAAATGAGATATTAAAACATTATTGTAAGTCTGATCGTGATAACGATAAATATCACATTTAAAAGAAACTTATACATATGTAAAAAGAAATAAATATAATATATGTATGACATAGAATAGAATTTACTTTGCACATGCACATATATAACTATGTATATTTATAAATTGTTTAGAAATAGAGTATCCTACAAATAGGGGTGGACCGGAATCTGAGTCCGCCCTAATTCCGATCAAACAGAAAGAAAAATCAAGTTTGTGGACAGCTCATAGAGGATACAGAGGAGTGGTAAGCTCTCTTCCTCTTCTTCTTCCTTTAAACTCTATCTGATTTTCAAACCTTTCTTATTGCGCCCATCACTTCCTTTAATCGTGTGATAACCATAATGACAAAAATCTTATTGAATTGAGATTATTCCATTTCATAGATAAACTACATTAGCTAAGAATCTAAATGAATTAGAATTAATTTTTGTTTTTCAGCATCTAATGTTTGCTCATTAGTCAACTCTAATTTTACCTGCAATCTGTCACAAACCACCCCTCTGTATCATACTAGTGAGTGCAACAAAGCTATTAGAAATACCTTTTTTTAATTGAATAAAACACCAACTTGGAAAGAGAGTCTACATTACCATATAGTGGAGCAAGAGTCACTATAGAAAGAGCTAATTCTCTTAGTTATCTACAAACACTTGATGGAGTCTTGGAATTGGTGGCAAGTTCACATCCAGGATCCCCTCAAGAATTTGAACTGCCTGACGCATGGTTGGCCTCTGAGTTTCATCATCTTGGACACACCAAGAAGCAACTTTTATCATTTCAGTAACCTCTTCAATGTCAGCATTTCCCTCTAACCTAGGGTCCAGAAGTGTAAGGACACTGCCACCTTCAATAACTACTTTTGCAGCCAACGTAGGAAAGAAAGTAACTTGCCCATCTGCAGATGGATCAGAGTTCCTCTTACCAGATACAACCTCAAAAAGCATCATTCCGTAGCTGTAAACATCAGCTTTGGATGTGATAGCAACTCTAGATAACCACTCTGGGGCAAGATAACCTTTTGTTCCTCTCATTGTTGTAAGGATCCTGTTAAAATCCCCTCCAATAAGCTTATTTAGGCCAAAGTCCGCAACTTTTGGACAAAAATCAGCATCCAGGAGAATGTTTTCTGGCTTTATATTACAGTGTATGTTACATTCTTCGCATTTCTCATGTATATAAATAAGTCCCCTTGCAATTCCAACAACAATTTGGTATCTCTTTTTCCAGTCCAACACCTCAGAATTATTGTTCTGGAACAAATGGAAATCCAAGGAACGATTTGGCATGTAATCATAAACCAGCAACCTTTTGGTACCTTCTGAGCAGAATCCACGGAGGCGAAGAAGATTAGCATGTTGCATTGTCCCTATTATACTCACTTTTGTTCTGAACTGCTTCTCTCCTTGCCTAACACCCTCCAACTTCTTCACTGCCACCATACTTGAATCAGTTAATGCTCCTTTGAAAACAGAACCAAAACCTCCTCCTCCCAATTTCTCAGAGAAATTCCTAGTCGCGTTTTCCAAATCTCTATACCCAAATTCTACCATAAAACCCTCCAAGAGCCTTCCTATTACAAGCATTCTCTTTCTTTGCCTAAGCATGACAAACCATAGAAGCGCCAAGAGTATCCCTATGCCAACAACCGCACCCACAACACCACCAATAATACCATGTTTACTAGCATCACGAAATTCTGATGCTGCAAGTTTGAGATACAAAGTTAGTCCACTCCTATCATCAGAAGACAACTGTTTCAGATTAATGAGGTCTCCAATCCAAATTGAACATCCATTGCTATTATATGCATAAGCTGTGCAGGAGCAGTTTTCTAAGCAGCTTAATTCACATTCAGCTGCATTTCCTGAACCAACAAATAGTGGATTTTTAGATAATGCCATATTGGGGATTGCAAGGAACATGTCCTTACCCCTATTAGAGGGATTGAAACCCTCACATTGCAAACTTTCTTTCCTGATACACCCACCTGAGAAATCCTCCAGATTCCAATCAGACTGTGACTTTGGCTCAAAACCACTCAAACAATTACAATAAGGCATCGAGTTCTCAGTGCAGCTCCCAAACGCACCGCAGAAAGCATAAACCTCACACTGTCTTCTTGGCTGCGACCAATACAAGACCCAGTCTTGGATACTTTCCAACCATGATAATTGCTTAATCTGCCCCGAGACATCCATAACAAACCGAGATAAAAGGGAAGGGTTATACAAGGAGTAAGTGAAATAGCTCTCATTTTCGTTCGACACAAATGAAAAATTGTAGATATAATTTGCTCTCATCTCAGGAACCAGACTGAATATATGACCATTCCAAGCTCCACTTGTCCAATACTGTTCAGACTTATTCCAAAGAATAAGATATGAAGCTGCTCCTTTTGGGTCTAGTTCCAAGGAGAAAAGACCCGTTGAAGGATCTTCCTTATTCTTCCATGAAGTAAGATATTGAGGCTGGTTTGTTATTTTGTCCAGCCTAACTTTTCCACCAGGAAGCCATGTATCAGTTGGATAATCAAAACTCTGCCATAGAAGATCTAATGCATCATCATCAGGCTTAGTTCCTAAAACAAGATTTCCAGATTCTAAGAGGATAGCTACCACAGAACCTGACTTAGGAGAACTCACGTTTGTTGACCATACTTGTTTTGAATACTTGTTTAATAGAACTAAATTACCAGCTGATATATTTAACGTGGCAGTGTTTTTATCTGAGACAGGGTTGTCTCTATTGGCTACCCAAACAATTGTTTGCTGGGTGATTTTTTTGTACCATATGCCTATGTAATAGTTAGAGGAATTACCGGTCTTGAAGAAACCCAGTTCAAAGATCCCCCCTTCAGAGACTAGAGTTTGATCACCAGAGAGAGATTGGTTTGCAGAGATGGTAGTTAGAGCTGCAACAGAAGTATAGGAGTGTAAAGAGAAGAGGATGTTGAGAAGAAAAAGCCAGGACCATGGCTTCCTTGTATTGAACATGGCTCTGTCTTCAATGTAGATACTATAGAAAATTTGATTGCAGTGAAACAGTCAAAAGAAGGATGAATGGAAGAAGAATCCAACTTTTTGCGTCAACTATTGTGCAGAGTTGTGAAGAGGCTAGATTTTTCTTTTTAAATAGAGAAATTCAAGATTTTTTAAAATTTCATTTAGATAAAGAATTTCAGGATACATGTAATCAAAATTTCATTTAGTTATATAGACAGAATTTCAGGATACATGTAATTCCAATTATGTTTACACATATATGAGAAATTACAGGACAATTGGAATATTTTTTTATGAATTCTTATTTAACAAAAACTATATCATGTAATTTAAAAAATTAATTAAATATCAGCAAAATAACATTCAAAATACTTTTAAATTTGTTATTACTAATAATAGTAAATGTGAATATTTTTTAAGAAAATATATAAAAATTAATATGAAATGATTTTTAAAGTACAAAAATTTACAAATAACTTGTTGATTTACAAAACAATTATTAATTTATTAGTTGAAAAAAAATCATATAAAAACTTTTCAATTTATCATTTGACCATAAACGTCTTTATATAATATATATATATATATATATATATATATATATATATATATATATATATATAAATTGTTCAAGAAAACAATCTCCAAGACTGATCTCGGACACCTAATTACAACTAGGGCTGTGCAAAAAATCCGGTTATGAGGCCCAAATCCAAAACCGGATCCAAATCCATTTTAAATATCCGGTTAAAATCATATGGTTATAATCCGGTTTATTTAAAATCGGTTAGATAACCACTTATGTTTTATATTTGGATTTGGTTTTTAACCGGTTTTTATCCACTACCAATATTTTGTTAATTTTGAGATTTTATGTCTTGAAAAAAATTTGAAATTTTTGTTTTCGAAAAAATACCGGAAAAAATAAATAAAAATAACTTTTTTTTTTCTCAAAAAAATTTAAAATCAAATTTTTTCTCGAAAAATTTGGTGAGAATTTTTTTAAAAAAATTTATCAAAAAAATCGATTTTTTTAAATAACCGATTTTTAAACTATGAATAAATATTTTTTTAAAAAATAATCAAATTTTAATCGATTTTGAAAAAAAATCGATTTTAAAATTAAAATTTTCAAAACTGGTTGCTTAATTATAAACCGGTTATTTAACCATAACCAATTTTACAATTGGTTTTATAACCGATTTTAAACCAAATAATGGATTTGGTTATAAATCTAAATCCATATATTGGTTTTAAAATGGATATGGTTTGGTTTTTTAAAAAAACCAACCATGAACAGCTCTAATTACAACTATTTCCCTTCGAAAAATAATTGGTGGATATTCAAATATCTAATCGATCATTTGAGAGAAGAAAAAGAAAAAATAATGATATGATGTTACCCAAAAAAATAAAGCTTTGAATTCCATAATTAAAAAAATCAGAGGCATTTAAATATCATTTTTGTTTCCCACGCCCTAATGGGATAGTACCCGCGGAATTACTGAGACAAATTCACATCGCATATGACCGTTTTCTGTTAAATCAAGTAGCCAACGTGGCAGCTTAGCATCGTGCCTTTCGCTTGAAACGCTCGCCTAACCAATTCCCAGTGGTGAGCTCTCTTCTCTTCCGCTTCATCTTCCATTTTCATATCTCACTTGCTGCGCCGATCTCTTCCCTTTCCACATTCCTTATTCTCTCTGTTTTTCTTCATCTGCAACAAACAAACTAATTTCTCTTCAATTTGATCATTTTCATGTTCCTATTTCTCTTTGTTAAATGCTTCTGTAGCTAGCAGGTTAAGAAAGTCCACGGATGAAAAGCTTTACTCACATGGTGAAGTATCAATGTTCATCGTGCTTGTGCTCTTTCTCATCACAGATAAGTTGAATCGAAGTTTTTAATTTATGCTTCATTTGCCTGCAAACTGTTTGTTGTAATGTCCTAATCAAGTTATGTTCACATTCTCTATGCCCGTTAAATGTTTGTTATCATATCTTATCTAAACTATGTATTTATAATTTAAAATTGGTGCAATTTGCTACATTGAGTTTGAAAGAATATAGAAATGAAGATTTTATGAAAATTAATTTCAGGTGAATGATCTAGTTTATATAGGGAGGGATTATTGGCTGCTGTCCTAGATATAACACAAATTCCCTTACCAAGGTTGATACATGAAATTTAGGTGTGGAAATTGCATATGTGAAAATTTAACTAAGATTGTATTTTGGTGGCCCACAATAGATTATGAGATGAAATTTAGATGTGGAAATTTCATGAGTGAAAATTTCACAAACAAATATTGGATTGTTGTAGTAGTACTGTTGGCTTGAAAAGAAATAGTTGGTGACATATTCAGTTTGTTCTATAAATGCTATAATAATAGATTAATATATAGTAAAAGAACTTGTGTCAATTTTTTCATGATAGCTAAGTATGGAACTGAACTTGGGAAAACACCACTCTCATCTTGCACTAGCTGGAAGGGACCATACCTTGCATCACCTTGAACTCATTGTCTGCAGATGATGATGATGTTGAGTAAAATGGTTAGCAGTTGTAATTTCGTTTTAAAGGAAATATCATTAGCTCATTGAATTACTACACTAATATGACTGATGTAATTTCTTTTTAGGCTCAACAATCTTCTCTTCTCTGATCTTTAATTAGTCACTGCCAATTTTATTTTCAGCATCTAGTGTTTGCTCGTTGTGTTACTATTGTTTATGACGAAATGTAATTGTAGAAAGTTTATTGTAATTAAAGAACTCTATCACTTTAGACAAGTCAAATTACCGACAAACCACCCCTCTATATAATATTAATGAGTACAACAAAGTTATAAGATAACAGTTTTTGATTGAATATAGTAACACCCACTTGGAAAGAGAAGCTTATTTATTCACACCATACATCACAATAAAATAAAAGGCGGTATATTTTTTCTATCAGTAACAAATATCAAGAGAGACACTTAGCCATCCTAATATTCTACCGAAGACTTAAAGCTAGCTGATGAGATATTGCTTTTGGCCTGAGAAGTTGTTGAGACCATACCTTGTACTTTACCTGTGAACTTGGGTGGAGCTAGGATCAGTGTAGAAAAAACGATTTCTCTTAGTTATCTACAAACACTTGATGGAATGTTGGAATTGGTGGCAAATTCACATCCAAGATCCCCTCAAGAATTTGAACTGCCTGACGCATGGTTGGCCTCTGAGTTTCATCATCTTGGACACACCAAGAAGCAACTTTTATCATTTCAGTAATCTCCTCAACGTCAGCATTTCCCTCTAACCTAGGGTCCAGAAGTGTAAGTACACTACCACCTTCAATAACTACTTTTGCAGCCACGGTAGGAAAGAAAGTAACTTGGCCATCTGCAGATGGACCAAAGTTCCTCCTACCAGATACAACCTCAAAAAGCATCATTCCATAGCTGTAAACGTCAGCTTTGGATGTGATAGCAACCCTAGATAACCACTCTGGGGCAAGATAACCTTTTGTTCCTCTCATTGTTGTACGGATCCTGCTAAAACCCCGTCCAATTAGCATAGCTAGGCCAACGTCGGCAACTTTTGGACAAAAATCAGCATCCAGGAGAATGTTTTCTGGCTTTATATCACAGTGTATGATACAGTCTTCGCATTTCTCGTGAAGGTAAGTAAGACCCCTTGCAATTCCGAGAGCAATTTGGTATCTCATTTTCCAATCCAACACCTCAGAATTATTGTTCTGGAACAAATGGAAATCCAAGGAACGATTTGGCATGTAATCATAAACCAGTAACCTTTTGGTACCTTCTGAGCAGAATCCACGGAGGCGAACAAGATTAACATGTTTCATTGTCCCTACTGTACTCACTTTTGTTCTGAACTGCCTCTCTCCTTGGCTAACACCCTCCAACTTCTTCACTGCCACCATACTTGAATCAGTTAACGCTCCTTTGAAAACAGAACCAAAACCTCCTCCTCCCAATTTCTCAGAGAAATTATTAGTCGCGTTTTGCAAATCCCTGTACCCAAATTCCACCATAAAACCCTCCAAGAGCCTTCCCATTACAAGCATTCTCTTTCTTCGTCTAAGCATGACAAACCATAGAAGCGCCAAGAGTATCCCTATGCCAACAACTGCGCCCACAACACCACCAATCATGATCACCACCCCATTATGGTGTTTACTAGTATCACGAATCTCTGATGCTGCAAGTTTGAGGTACAAAGTTTGTCCACTACTATCATCAGAAGACAATTGTTGCATATTAATGAGGTCTCCAATCCAAATTGAACATCCATTACTATTATATGCATAAGCTGTGCAGGAGCAGTTTTCCAAGCAGGTTAATTCACATTCAGCTGCATTTCCCAAACCCACAAATTCTGCATGTTTAGATAACGCCATATTGGGGATTGCAAGAAACATGTCCTTACCCCTATTAGAGGGACTGGAACCCTCACATTGCAAACTTTCTTTCCTGATACACCCACCTGAGAAATCCCCCAGATTCCATTCAGAGACTGACTTTGGCTCAAAGCCTCTCAAACAACTACAATAAGGATTGAAGTTTTCAAAGCAGCTCCCAAATGCACCGCAGAAAGAATAAACCTCACACTGTCTTCTTGGCTGCGACCAAAACAAGTTCCACTCTTGGGCACTTTCCAACCATGATAATTGCTTAATCTGCCCCGACACATCTATCACAAGCCGAGATATAATGGAAGGGTTATACAAGGAGTAAGTGAAATAGCTCTCATTTTCGTTTGACACAAATGAAAAATTGTAGATGTAATTTAACCTCATCTCGGGAACAAGAGTAAAAATATGTCCATTCCAAGGTCCACTTGTCCAATACTGTTCAGACTTGTTCCAAAGAATAAGATATGAAGTTGATCCTTTTGGGTCTAGTTCCAAAGAGAAAAGACCCGTTGAAGGATCTTCCTTATTCTTCCATGAAGTAAGATATTGAGGCTGATTTGTTTTCATGTCCAGCTTAATTTTTCCACCTGGAAGAAAAGTATCTGTTTGGTGATCAAAACTCTGCCATAGAAGATCTAATGCATCATCATCAGGCTTAGTTCCTAAAACAAAATTTCCAGATTCTAAGAGCATAGCTACCACAGAACCTGACTTAGGAGAACTCACGTTTGTTGACCAAACTTGTTTTGAAGACTTATTTAATAGAACTAAATTACCAGCTGATATTTTTAACATTGCAGTGTTTTTATCTGAGACAGGGTTGTCTCTGTTGGCTACCCAAACAATTGTTTGCTGGGTGATTTTTTTGTACCATATGCCTATGTAATAATTAGAGGAATTACCGGTCTTGAAGAAACCCAATTCAAAGATTCCCCCTTCAGAGACTAGAGTTTGATCACCAGAGAGAGATTGGTTTGCAGAGATGGTAGTTAGAGCTGCAAGGGAAGGATAGGAGTGTAAAGAGAAGATGAGGTTGAGAAGAGAAAGCCAGAACCGTGACTTCCTTGTATTGAACATGGCTCTCTGTCTTCAATGGGCAACCTCAATGTAGAGGCTATAGAAAATTTAATTGCAGTGTAACAGTCAAAAAAATGATGGATGGAAAAAGAGTCAAACTTTTCGCATAAATATTGTGTCCTAGTCCTACTGTCCTTATGTCGCGAGTTGTGAATAGGCTAGTTATACTCATACTCTTTTTAAGAAAAAAATAGAGAAAGTCAAAGTACAAAATTATTAGAAAACATTTCTAGTCCCTCTTAGAAAACAACGTATATATTTAATGATTTTTTTTTTCAAAAATATTTAAAAAATTATAAAAAGTTTCTTCACAAAAATTCAATTTATATGTTTATATTTTCATTACTTTTATTTTGAGTTTATGATGCTTAAAAGATTTATATTTAATTCATGTCAAATTAAAAACTTTTAAATTTTTCTAGAGGATATTTTTATAATATTTTAGACATATCTATAAAAATTCATTCAAAAATTTAAAAGTAAAAGGTTAATTAAACATGATTTATTTTAACAGATATTGTTTATAATTAAATGTTAGTAAATTAATAGTTATGTTAGTTTTCTTGGGTTTGAGTTCAACGTCTCATTCTTATAACTCTTTTGATGTTACATAACTTAACTCACCAACCGAATTATCTAAGCGACACGTTTTAACATAGACTAAAACTACTTGCAAGATAATATTATAGAAACTAACAAATGTAACATTTTTACATAGCTTTTAAACAAAATTTTAAATTTTATAGACATGAAAACTTATTTTACCCTAATATTTATTAGACAAACACCTTTCAAATGTCCTTTATCTTTTTTATTTTTCTTTTATTTTTTATTTTTCCTCGATTATGTTCATTAGCATTTAAAACACAAATAAAGTTGTAATTTTTTTATTTCTTTTCATTTTTCATTTAACAATGTTGGTGTCTTTAACATGTCAACAACTTAATTATTTTTTCAATTATATTTTTTTCCAATTAGTTTTTTTAAGAAATAAAAAATAAAAAATTGTAGCCATCTTCATATATCTTCCACTTTATCATCAACCTAGAAAGAAAAAAAAAAATTAAAGATTCAATCCGCTATTCAACCTTTCAACAACACCCAATTCAAAATGTTGTGAATCCTAATTTTAGGGAGAGGCGATGAGCTACCTTTTCCCTTTTTCCTCCGCGGACTGCCCTGACCTAGTAGGCCATTTCCCTCCAATTATATAAATCTCTTGGCACTCCCTTATTGAGGTTTTCTCTCCCGGTTTGTCTTGTGTTACCCATCTCCTCCTAACCTTCGAGATTATAGAACTGCTGCATTATCACCACTCCCACACCTCACTGCTCCACCCACCTATTGTTCCATAACTCCTCCACCAACAACATTTATGGCCTTTTGGGTTCCTCGTGCTCCATGGTCATAATCATCATAAGAGCTTTGATTTGTCTTCAATAACCATTGTTTTTACCTCAAGGATGACTTGTCTCCTCATCTGAGATCTCTTTGCCTAGCCACAACCATGGCATCCTCCCCATGCCGATGTCATGGTCGTGCACCATTATGTCATGGTTTCGCTCCTAATTGTCACAACCTCTCACTCATTGGAGTGTCCTTTATTGAAGTCTCCATTGCAAGGTCAAAAGATCACGAGGGTAAGACTTTTTGTTAAGGTAAAAACTGTTTTGATAGATGTTTCATTGACAACAAATCTTATTAAATAAATTATTAAGTTTTATGAATGGTGATCTACTTATGATTGCATTTGAATTTTATTTAAGGAATGTGAATTACATAAGTGAGCAAACAAGAAACAATCAACAAGTGCATAAGTACATTCTCAATTGTAATGAAATAATGTTCTCATGATGAACAAGATCATTGCATTTATAAATAGTCATATCAGTTCAGAAAAATGACAAGAATCAACTTTGAAGAATAAATCATTTCAAGATTGAGTCATTTATTAAATCATTTGTTAAAAGAATGATGGAAGAATATTCACCATAATGTTCTGGTTAATGAATCTTTTTACAAGAGCAAAATGTAGTAAATTAGTTGACATTTCACACATGTTATGCTCAACATTTAATGAGCAATTAAAAGTCAATACTTGAAGGCATACTTGCAAAAACAAACATGTAGATTGATGACAAATTAATCAGAAGAACATTATGATTTATAAAAGATCATTCTGGTTTATCAAAGATCATTCTAGTTTATAAGAAGAATATTCTGGTTTATAAAAGATCATTCTGGTTTATTTAAAGATCATTATGGTTTATCAAATGATCATTCTTGTTTATCAAAAGATCATTCTAGTTTATCAAGATCATTCAAGTTTATCAAAAAGATCATTCTGATTTATCAAAAGATTATTTTAGTTTATTAAAATATCATTATGGTTTATCAAAGGGTCATTATGGATTTTTCAAGATCATTCTAGTTAATTTGTTTCAAGGACATTAGTAAAACGAATCATTCCCTCTAGTCTAGACCTTAAGATAAACACATGTCAAGACTACTCAAAATAATACTCACCTTTTAGTCCAGACCTTTATCATCTATATATTGAAGATCAATTGGAAGATGAATACAAGAGTTCAATTTACAAATTTACTAACACTTGTTCAAGTAAGAACAAGTCAAAAACTCTTCAAGCAAACTCCATCACTCTTCACTATATCTATGGATCATTATTTACTGGGTTTGTCTTTATTTATTCGAAACACTTTTCTCATACACATTATTTGTAACTCAAATCTATCTTTTATGTTAGATTGAATGTGTTTGTAAAAATCATTTCTAGATTAAAAGGTGACTATAAAAATCTTGTCTAGGTTGAAAGGTAAAAATTATAATTGATCAAGGTGTGATCAAGAAAAAATGTGTGAAGGAGAACATTCTGATTTTGCAGCATATAGTGAAAATCTCACGATTACGAGAATTCGACTAGTCCGAGTTAGGTGAACTAATATATTTTGCGTGTGTGATATTTCTATCTCTTATCTTTAATTATTTGCCCACACATATTAGACTCAACTATAAACTAATTTGTTTTAATAACTTCTAACTAACCCATAACATTCTAGGCATTATATTTCAATCAAGATTGATCTTGAATTAATTTAAATTAAGCACAAGAATAAAAAAAATTAAAGGGTTACAATTCAAACCCTCATTTTTTTGTGATTGACATTACTACTTCACTTTTGTTGCCTCATTTTCCCTCCACCAAGAAGAATGCTCTAATTCTCATCACCATAGTGAATCTCGATCATGAACACCCTTGGAAGCCTTGTGGCCAATGTAGTTGGTTTTGACACCAACTTCTGCAACCCCTCAATGTGTAATTTGTCTTTCAATCCGGTGATAAATTTTAGAGTTTTATGTTAAGTGGGTGAAATTTATATAAACATCTTTGTTTTAATAAGGTTGTAATCCTCTTGAGTATTTTTTATTGAATGAAATAATTTACTTTACCATAAACAAAAAAACAACACTCACTTCTAACAATCAATATCTTCATCACTGAAACCTAAAAATCCCCAAACTGAACATGTTTGACAAGGCTATTGCCACTGCTTTGTTAAATATGTCAATGTTCCATGAGAACAAGAATTTGATTGTGCAAGCTAGTGTCGTGAATGGACCCATGATTTGCATGGTTTTTATTCTTTTGGATCGGCCAATTTCCACCCCATTCTTTTATCAGGGTTTGAACTCTAGTCGTTTAACTCCTTAACCCTTAATTCAAACAAGTTGAGTTATTCAACCCCATAACTAGCATGATTGACAAGATTGTGGTCATCTTGCCACAATTTTGGAAGGAAGAATAACAATTGGTCACGAAGGTGGGATTCATGTTCTACTCTAATTTTAGTTGAGTTTTGCTATAAAGGGAGAGGGATGAACATATTTGAATGTTTAAAATACATGTGTTACAGACACGTCAACGTTTTTTTAAGAGAAAAATAGAAAGAAAGAAAGAAAAAAAATATCTTGTGCACTTTGTAAAAGATAAACGATATAAATGAAAAAGAAAAAAAAAGACTAGAATATTATAAATAAATAAGATAAAAGATCTTGATAGGAATTCTTTTCTTATTTTTGTTATTACTATTATTGTTACTGAAACTCTCTATTAAATCATAAGTTTGTTAATTTTGTTTATAATTTAACCATATATCTATAAGTATTATTACAAAATAAAATAAAAATATAATATTGTATGAAATTATATTCTAAAATGTCATGTTAAATCTGAAAATAAAATTTTATTTCATTAGAATATTAATTTTTAGCAACATATCTCTAATTATTATACTTCTTTTTTTACAACCAAGATTAAAATTAAATATTATAATAGAAATATAAACTAACTATATTTCTTAAATGATAAAATTACAAAAATAATATCAATTAATATATAAAATCTAAAATATTATTAAACTATATATTATGTTTCGAATTCAATATCTCGCAGTTTTGTGCGAGTCTTTTTACTATTTTATCTAGACAAAAAAATAATAATAATAATAATAATATCAATTATTATTCATAAATTTAACGATACTATCGATGTATTTAATTCATGTGAATTGATCGACCAATATTTAGTTCGAGAGGTAGTAACAATGAATTGACAAGGGGCAACTCTTTTATATTCTTGCTCGATGTTCATGTGACTTTGGTTAGGACTTGGGTTCCACAACTTTAATAGCTCCTGCATAAGCTGCATGTGGCCCTAGCAAGACACCTCAACTAACAATCTTGTAGCCAAAACGCTTCCTGCGTCACATTTCATTTTCATTAATCACGTCACAAAAATGCATAGTGCATATTGGATAAGACTTTTTATAAATTACGATTTTTTTAGGAGAATAAGTTTTGTTTATTTCTTCATTAATCAAATTTATGATACAATAGAATCTCATAAAAATAATGAGAACTAGTGTGCAGTAGAGATAATCTAAGAAAGAGTATGTGTCACTTAATTTGTTTGTTTGTGGACGAAAGCTACCTTAAAGTCGGGATTTATCATCATATAGTTATAAACTTATAAATATAATTAGTTTTTATGAATATTATTTTTGTAGGGAAGTTTTTATAAATGTTATTATTATTATTATTATTATGCATAATCATATTTCTCATATGCATGTGGTATCTGATCATACCTTATTAAAAAAAACTTCAATTTGGTCTCTAAATTAAACTAATATTCTCTCTCCTATTTATTCCATGAATTATATAAATAACAAATAGTTAATAAACTATGCATAAACTATTTTGAATTAGCATTCTCTCTCATATTTATAAAATAATTGAGGTACTAATTAATTTGTAGAATTAATAGTAGTTTAAAAACTATTTATTATTCTTTAATGGTTTAGGGACGGGATAATGATAATTTAACTACTAAACTAATGGTTTATTCTATCTTATTTATTACTTACGAATAGGGGTAGAGATACGTCAGGTCATATTTTAAAAGTCTAAAATTAATTTTTTAAGCTGTAGACATATCATAGTTTTTTTTCCCAGCCTAATCTGACATTTTTTCAAAGTCTAACGTGACCTGAAAATCTATTTAAAACATGTTTTATATTAAAGCATTGAAATAATATATTTTATATTTTTTAAATAGGCTAAACTAAACCTTTATATATATAAAGAAAATTAATAAAATAATAAACACAAAGAACTAATAAAATTATATTTTTTTTTACTCAAAAAATACTAAATTACTAACAAATAATAATATTAATAATATATATATAGTCCGGTCTAATAGACTATATGTCTGAGTTTGATTTATTTAAATTAATAAAATTTAACAAAAACATAAACCTTTTTACTAAATAGAACATACTAAATTAGACTAAGTAGATCATACAATAGACACTCACAGACACTGTAGCCTATTTCTACCTATATATATCATATCATAAATTTTAAACTAAAACACATGTATAATAGTAATAATAATGTTCAGTCAACTCTAAGAAACCATAGTAATTTATTTATGATACATAGTTTATTGAACAAAATATGTTTGTCTTCACATCAATTACCCTATATTGTTTATGGTTATTTATATTTGTATGTAAAATTTTATAAATCTCTTTGGACTTCGGAGCAAGGATGAGACACTTGTTTCTATATCTTATGTTCAGAAATCACTTACATAGTTGTTATAAGTGGGGGACAATCATGCCATTTTGTAGGATCTAGTTAAATTATAAGATCTCACATTGAAATTTAAATCTAGTACAATCAAGATTTTAAATTGCAATTGCATAACGATCATCAATATTATAAGAATAGTGATCAATCATAGTTGATACATCCTCATTTATGATTGTAGCCATGATTGTGATTGTGGTTGCAGTGACGTAAATTATAATGTTCTACTTAGATTGCAGTCATATTATTTATAAAAAAAATTGATTTTATTATTGTATAATATATTGACAATGTAAAATAATTATACTGTCATTTATTAATTATTAGTGTACTACCTTTACACTAAGGTAAAAATGGACCACTTCATCAAATTTAAACTAGAGAATGAATCAACAAACCCAAAACCAAAATTTTTATATTCATAGTAAATGAGTTAATTAAGAGATATCTAGATGTTATGGCCTTGTGAGGGTAATTGAAACTACCAAACCTTAGCTTTTGAGATAAAGGGTGCATATAACAAATCCAATTATGTACCAAACTCTTGACTATTCACTAAAGCTAATGGTGAAAAAGTTAATCAATTCCCTATCACATGCTACATCTAAACACTTACTATCTCGAGTCAAACAAGAATTTCAACAAACCGTGCTTTCATATAAAGAATATGACAACCCAATATTCCAAAGTAAAAAAATAAAGCACTACATGATCCAATTTTTTTTTATAGTAGAAGACCTAATGAATGAACTAGCAGGTAAGATATTTTATTACTTAATCACACTTGCTTTAGTTAACTGCTAACAAATTGAATTGAAAATGCTTCTATGTAATGTAACTGAATTATTAATGGCATTCAATGTTGCCATTATAGTACACACGAAATGTACGAGACTAAAAGAGAAAGAGAAACAAAAACAAAGAGTAAGAACAAAACTTTAGAAAAAGGGCATTTTTCGTTATCTTAAATGAACCAATCCATTGTGGTCCCAATTCCCTCTTGTGAAGTTGCAATCAACTCTTTAGGTACAAGAACAGAGACCTCAAATTTGGTCCAACCAAATATCTTAGATAAAGAAATTTGAGTCGTTGGGACTTTTCAAAGCTTCACATATTTTAAAGTATTGATAAATTAACACTTAAATAAATATAATGTATCACAAAGAGAGTACATAATTTTATTAAAGATACATTATATTTTAGTGCATATTTAGATTAAAATTAACACAATAATGTTATATATCTCAAAGTTTTTATTGAGAAAAATTCAAATCTTATATAAATAAGAGATAAAATTTTATATTAATTTATAAAAAAAATTGCATCTCTCACTATACAAATCAGTTTTATAAAGATGAGTTAAACTCCATATAAAATTTAAGGAGTTTTATTTTTAGTAATCATATGATACTTTTCTAAAGAGAGAGAACAATTTGGCAAATATAATAAGTATCAAAGATCTAACGAGTTAACTTGTGAGATATTAATATTTTCCTTGTCACATATGTTAATTTAAATTTGCACTAAAATATAATTGTTTCTCCTTATTTAACAAATTAAACGCGAACAAATTATAGTGACCAATGACTCACGAAAATTAAACAACTTCACAAAAAGATAAAAGAAGAAAAGAAAATAAAAAGACACATATATTGGAGACACTCTTCTTAGATGCCTATAGTTTGCTTATAAAAAAATGCATAGTTAATAATAGCGATTTTTTTCCAACACATCTATAACGAATCTCGGAGACATGTATGCATTCCCATCTCTAGCTACAAAAACAGGCAATGAGAGAAGATTATACTATGTAGGGTATAATGTCAATTTATAAAAGTACTACTTTATTTTACAATAAACATTGTTGCACTATTTATTTTACGTCAATAAAATTTGTTGATTAACTATAATTAAATTATAGTTCAATTGATAAATGTCAATATTATTAAATTGAACATTATATTTTGAGTTTAAATCTAAAACTTTAGAGATGCATATTAATTTTTAGTGATATTTATCATTTCTTGTATCAGATAAAAAAATTGTCACTTCACTATTAGTGTATTAGTACTATATTATTATTCCTTTGACATAAGCTAAGAGACAGAACCTCACTTCATTACAAAACATACATATACAAATCCAACCATACAATTCAAAGTTACGTTTTGTCTCTTTGTTTTGCTCAAACATATGACATAGGAAAAAGAAAAATTAATTCCAATCTTTTCTTCCACGTTCCTTTTCTCAATCACCAAATTTAATGAAAACCGTACGAGGATCACGTTACATTGATTTTGTCCACTAACTATGGATCGAATTCCTTTTTTTTCTCACTTTCATTCCCATTCCATATCTATCTCTTCCTATTATTTTATCCTCATTTTTTCACCTTAATATTTTTTTATCATAACAATAACATTAATTTCTCTTGGATGGATTAGAAAGATTAATCGCATGTTTAGTTTTAAAGTTAAATTAATAAAATCACAGTAATTTAACGTGATTTTGCAAAAACTATATTAGATAGTTTTTGTAAAATTACAGTGGTTTGCCGTAATTTTATCAGTCAAACTCCGAACAAAACATACATTAAATGTATCTTCTTTCTATTTTGGTTATTGAGCATTGATGAAATTGAGAAAATAGGACAATGCTACCATATTTGGTGATTTAAATTTTCCATCTCTTGAAATGCTTCTCTTGTTGTATCATAGTAGTAGAAGCAACATTGGTGCCGTTTGTTAATTCACTTTCCAAGCTTAGAAAATGTTCATCTAACACATTAACTGGTGTGCCTGAACTTGAATTCACATTAAACATAGATTCGTACTCCTCCTTAGCTATATCTTGTATTACATTATAGCACTGCATAACACTTTCCTGCAGTAAAAGGATCGTACCCTCTGTTAATATCCATATAATAATAGAATAGTAATTATATAAAAAATAGTCAAATAAGGGTGCTTTATACAGTCAAGTACAAAAAATAATGAACAGCTCAATTTTTTTGTCTATTGTGTTAATTAGTGAAATATTATTCTTTTTTTCTCTGAAAATTTAAGTAAATATTATTTAAGATGTTAAATACAAATAATTAATCTATTTATTTTTTAATAATTATTATTTCTTCATAATTTTTAAGTGTTTACTTACAATAATTAAAGTAATTTAAATAAAAATATTAAAAAGTTATTTCAAATGGCAATGAAAAAAATAGTTAGTGTTATTATAGTCTATTCTTAGTTTTTTATTTCAAAATTTTCTAAAATTCAAACTTTTTCTATTGTTATAAAAAAAAACTAGACCGTCATATTGTTTTTTTACATTGAATAGTAGAATTTCTCTAATAATAATTTTCAAATAAATGTATATAATACGCTTTTTTTTTTAATATTTTGAAAAATTCCGTCTCATTAGTCTTTGATATTATGTTCGACAAACATTTAAGTCTCATTAGTCTTTGATATTATGTTTGATAAACATTTAACACTAACAGACAGATTTAACAAAACATTAAAGATTGGTAAGAGAGAGTCTAAGTTTAAGGTTGAAATTTGTCTATTACTATATAAAAAAATTGGAATAAAAAAAAGAGGAAAAAACACTTATTTTCCACCACCCATTTTGATCAAGATAATTCATCAAGTATTGTGAAAACAAAATATAAAAGAAAATAATGAAAGAATATGTACTTTATTTACATATGAACAATCGGATATTGTTCCCAAGAAGCATGGATATTGAAAAGGAAACAACTCATGTGAAGCATAAAGAAGAGATGAAGCAGCAACAATAGATGGCTTGAATTCCAAAACTTTTATATCTGAAAAAAATAACATAACCATAAATGTCAAACTATAATTGTATATAAGCAATCACATTAATTCATTCATTTTATATAATTCAACTTTGGAATAATTAATCTATACCATTTTGTGACTTAAAAATAATTTCAGATGCTCGATCTTTCAGAACCTTTCTCAATGATTGATCATCAAGGTTGAATAAATTGGTGAAGTAAGGAATGAAAGAGAAAGGTGTGATTGAACGCATTCTCCATTGTAGTGCTCCTAACACAACTGCTTCCATTCTTTTTATTGTTTGTGTCTCAAAAATGAAACCACCATCACCATTATTTAGAAGAGCCTATCAATAATACCAAATTTTTATAAAAAAACTTTGGTTAAAAATTTCAAGAATTTTACCTATAAGGTAAAGTTTTTTTTACCTGAACATCAGTGGCAGAGTACTCTGTTTTCAACATTTTTACTGCTAGAGAGAAGCAAGTTACTGCAAGAAGTTTGTTGGCCCATGGTTTTGGATGCTATTCCATGAATACCCAATTTAAGTTAGATCTCAATGGAGCTTAATCTAATTGAAAATATTCAATTTTTTTTTTAATTATATTCTTAGGTAATAGTATTTTATGAATATAGTTAAATAATATTTTTTTATAAGATAAAATAAGTCTCATTATATTGTTTAACATGATTGAGTATAATATTTGATTTTCTTACCAATATCCCTTGGTTAGCGAGGAAGCGATCCAAATAGTTGATAGCTAGGTAAGTCACAAATGGATCGAAGGTGCAGGACAACTACACAGCAAATTAATCCACATTAAGAAATGTTTTAAATATATATATTATATAACTGTATATTTGAATTGACTGTGATTATGACATAACTATGGTGACCACATGAGATTGTGATTTTGACAAAAATTGTATTACAAAATTTTAATAAAATCAAGGTGACAGTGATTGTGTCAAAGTCATAGTCAATCTAAAGATGCACTAAATTAAATGTTAGAATAGTGGTTAATTACATGTGAGATTAAAGAGATGATATCACTTCTAAGTGAGATATCGAAATCGTTAGATTTGAGAATTTGAAAGTAATTTTGGGGTGGGATGTGGTCAGATTCAATGAGGAAGAAAGAAGAAACACCATGAGAAGGAAGGTCATGGAAATTTTCTAGAGGGTTTTCAAGGTCAAACTCCATGGATGAGTCTTTGTGGAGATGTTGTTAGTGATAGTGAGAAACAAAAACAATAAGCATTGTTAAAGTGAGAAGAGAGAGAGAGAGAGAGAGAAACAAAAACAATAAGAGTTTTCAGCTTTTTCTCAGATGAAAGTATGCTTGAGTTGTTTTAGCTTTGTTACTAGTTGGTAGCTACTACTCATATATGTGTTTTTGGTGCGAAACACAATCTCTCTCTCTTTGCTTTCTCAGTTGTTGTTGTTTCTTATTGGTGAATAAAAGTAGGGGAAATAGGAAGTAGTTGGGCTCATTGTTGCATTGCATGAGATGATAGGGTGTTACTTATGCTATGGTGGACGACTTTTAATAAGGAAAGGCTAACCTCTGTTTTCGAGGGCACTTTTATTTTTAGTTTCGAATCAAAAGTTAATTTCTATTTATTTATCTCAACATCATAAAAAATTAGATAAAATAATTACACTCGTGTTTAGATTATGTCAAAATCCGCATAGATATTTTAAATTTTTTTTTTTCAGGGTGAGATTTTTTATGTTTTATTTTGTTTGAAATATTATCCTTTGTGTTATATTTTATTTGTATTGTTGTAAATTTTTTTTTCGGGGAAAAAAAATGCACATGTCTGTTAAATTCTATAAGTATATTATAGTTCTTCAATCATCATCTTTTTTCTCCTCAAACCCATAAAATTCTACGTCTTCAATGCTATAATTTTTTAATCGAAGATCATGTTTTTCTCTTCATGGTTAATGTCCATTCACAAAATCAAACCAAGAATAAGATCAAATTAAATCAAATCTCATCATTTTAAAAGTCTCACATTAGATGAGAGAAGATCTGACAAATATTTGTAAGTGATGGGTACTACTCGTCCTACAAGCCGGTTTTGTGAGGGTTGTGAAAGATCCAACCTAAATTTTAAAATAGTATCAGAAGCTATCCAAGATCAATTGAACCACCTTTTATCAGGTCACCGCTATCGAGCCATTCGAGTTAAAAGTCTCACATTAGATGAGAGAATGTCAGATAACTCGATTTTATAAGTGTTGGATAATCATCACCTTACTACTTGATTTTGTGGGATTGTGAAGGGCTCAACCTAAATTCTAAGATGGTATTAGAGCCTATACCATTTGAAACTCTTACAAAAAAATAGTCTAAATTAGTATATATTTTATTTTGGGATATAGGGTGTTGCAATATAGACTAATAACTTTTAGGTCATGAAGAAGCCTAAAACACTAGGAGATTATCATAATAGTACAAGTGATTTTGACTATAAACTTTCACAAAAAAGTTTAATGTTCTGGGTATATGAGTTGTGTATGATGTTCAACACCTATATAGGTAATTTCACACACGAGTTACCAATAATTCCTCCCTTAAATGTGAGATAATTCATTAATTTGGGATTTCTCTATCACAAATGGAACTGTTTATCGTCCTCAAAACTTGTACCTCCATTAACTTACAACATCAACAAGACACGTTGTATGACCACTGTATTATCAAGAAGACTTTTTGATACAATGAACTGATCACTTTTAATCAAACCTAGATCATTATTGAATCATGAGAGAGTTTAAAATATTAAAGGATCTTCACATTTAAATAGCAGTATTCATACAAGTATTTTTTTTAAGAGGTAAACATATGTTATAAGGTTAAATTCACAGCACAAGATATATTAAGAAAAGACAAAATAAATTCAAAAAAAGTAATTTTGACACCACATTTTTATTAAAAATATTAAAACATTGCATATATAATATCTCTAAGTGTTTTTTTACTCAAGTAAGATGCTCTAAGTTAAATATAAGAGTGTCTAATTTTTTTATTAGAATTGTGTTTTTTTTTCACTCATCTCATTCTAAAGTTTAAATACTAGCTAGCACATGGCTAATCAGTATTTTTGTTGGATAGAAGTTGTTTATAGTATCAAAACCAAGAAATCTGTTTTATAATTTTAACAATTTTGAATACCAAATTATAAAAAAATAAAAAAAAATAAAAAATTATCTGCATCAACTTGTTAAGATAAATCACGTTAATTAGTAATTGCAAATTACCACAAGTCCACACACTAAAAAATAATAATCGGAGTGTACAGCTTTTGAATCAATAGATAACTACAAGCCAAGCCATAAGTATACATACTACAAATAATACTAATAAAAGGTAAATTTTAAAAAGGAAAATTGAATAATAATTGAAGTTTCTTAGACTTTGTTTCACTGGGGTTTCCGAAGGAAAAAAGAGAATAAAATTTATTTTTCTTTTTGAAATTAAATGTTATAAAATATTTTTAAAAATAATTAGAATGTGATTGAGATGTATATAAAAATTATGTTACTTTTCAAATTTGTTTTAAAATCTTATAATCCAGTCACTTTCCTCTTATTCGATAAATATATAATTTTTAATTTGCATAACTAATTTTATAATAAAAAGAGAGATAAAAAATTTAAATTTATTTTTAAATTTTAGTTTAACCGATGAATGTTGATATTATTAAATATAATATTTTATCTGAATTAGAATTTAAAATCTAATTTATATAATTAATTTATATATCATCTCTTTTTAAAGAACTTTATTTTTCTTTCAAATTTGAGCATGTGGTTGAAGTTTGAACCACAAACGTATCAAAAATAAAATTAAGAAAATGGGTAAGAATTTAAAGATATCATGTTTATCCTAGGTTCGTAATAGGCATATATGTACCCACACTATTAAATAGTCATTAAATAGTCGAGTAGATTACCATAATTACCATAATAATAAATCTTGAATAAGTGCAACTGTTACAGAAGCGTGATACTTTCCTTCCAGCTGTTCAAACTTTAAATTACAAACCCTATTTTTACCCAAACACGAAACATGGGACCATCATACAAGAGTCTTAGCCTACTTGTCCAATAGACACGACGTACATCTCTCTTTATGCACTAATTGGTGTCATGCATTAGAACCAAATTCTAGCATACGCGCAATAGATAAATGGATATATTGGATTTATTCATTAAATTAGTTTTTGAATTTTATAAATTGAAATATATTTATGAAATGATAAAATATTAATTAAATTAGTTTGATATGATGTGGTGTATTTATTGAATATGTAGATTTTTTTACGCCAATTTCACATAAATGTTGGTTCATCATGTATAGACTAATTTGTTTATGAAATTTGCTCATCTCAAAGATAATTTTATCAATTGTTGTAATTGTGGATAAGTAAATTATTAAATTAGTCTATATATGTGATCACAATATTTGATCAACCTAGAAAACAACATATTCATTTAATATATCACATTATAGTTTTTAATAAAAATTTACTGAAAAATTATTTCGAGCGACATATTACAATTTTAAACATGTATTTGTTAGTTTACAAAATTAATGAATTAATTTGAGCGACTCTTACAATTTTCAATATCAACTTAACTATTTAGTCCTTAAATTTAGTACATGACATTAATTTTAAAATTTAGTACATGACATTAATTTCTATGCATTCATGTTATAAATTTTTTTACATAAATATTTAATCACATCATCTATTCGTTTTTAAGTGTTACTTTATTTTTGTCTTTAAATGAAATAGTAAAGAAACTTATATACAATTTTGAAGTCTCTGATTCGTACTCAGGATATAGTATACAGATTAATAATTTTGGCATTTGTCAATTGAATTAAGTTTTATAGATAAATGTCGTTTTTCTATCCTAAGTTAATTTCTAAAATATTTCTCCAAATAAAATATGAGTGAGTGTAAGTAGAAAAAAAATTACACTGTTAAAATTAATTTGGTATGTGTAATTGTGAGAACCACTGCCTACTCACGTGTTGGTGTGTAAGTGTGCTTGGTGCCTACTGCCTACTCATGCAAATCATGGGCGAGGGAAGCTTATTTGAGTCCCATGAGTTATCGGTTGTAGGAGTTTTTGTTTATTTTAGAGGTTACTAGATAGTAGATACATCTTGTTATGCTATTGTATCCAATTTACGATTACATAATTTGGTAGGGTTATGCAATCTTTCATAGAATATGAATAAATAAATATCTTTTGCTATGTTGAGTTGTATAATTTTGAGTGTTATATGGGTTTGAAATACTTTTGTACTTCCATTAATAAATGTTACTAATAAAAGAAATCACTCACAAATTAAGCCCAAATTACTTACCTAAAATTTATGTTAACTGTGTGCTCCCTCGTGTTTAAAAGTAAAAGTAAAAAACTTATATTGATAAAAAAAAAAAAAAAAAAAACTCAATTGTTGTTGATACAATAAAAAAACTCAAATTTAATATTTATAAATATAAACAAATCTTTAATCATTTTGGAAATATATATTATCATCATTCTTAAAACATCTTTTAATTAATTTATATTTCATTTTTCAATAAATCATTTTATTCTCATGAAATAAAATTATATGAAGGAGAGTTTTAGAAAATGTTGCTATCAACTTTTCATTACAATTAGAAAATTCAATGAAATTTTGTTTTAAAAAAACTAATTTAATGTGAAATTATTTTTTTTATTTTTCCTACATTGAAGAGTGCAAGAGGTTTCCATTTCAGCTATTTGGAAGGATTAGAATAATTTGGTCTTTCAAGAAGAAAAACTCTAAATTTCAACAATGAGTGTTTAAGTCAATAAGTTTCAAGACTAATACCCTTGTCCAGACAAATAATTAATTAAGTGGGTTTGTCTCTTGTTGTCTTAAATATTGTTGTAACCGGTATTGATTTAGTTGTTGATTCCGATTTAAGAGGAGAGTGCGTTGTGACTTAGTTTTGAAAAAAGAAGAGCTTAGGAAGTACATTTATGATACATACGTTGTATAGTCACTATTATGTTACTAGGGAAAACAAACATCAAGTCCCACACTCTGAATCTGGAGCGCAAAAAAGATCATATAGTCACACTATTGTGTTAATACAGAATCACTTATTATTATGTTTCTCCAATCAATTGCACCAACTTTAGATATCGATATTCATTCAAAATTTCGTGTCGTGTCACTTTGGGGCCTGAAACTCACATGGAGGCAGCCAGTTCCTTTTATTTTATCTCTGCGACTGTGAGAGGGACAACATCAATAATAATATTAATAATAATATTAATATTACAAATATACAACACACAATTTCGACACATCTCTACCATCGGAAAATTAAATTAGAATGGGAATCCAAACCAAATATATTGGTCAAAAGAACATAATATTGATTGAAGTTAATTTTCAATTATGTTGTCTGTGGGACATGTGTCATATATTAAGATATGCGAGAAAAGGTTGCAGGGAGACTTTGGATCTTGTCTCACTCGATTTAAGTCAAAGTGAAACAAGAGTACTATAATGTGACCAGCAAAAAAGTTTAGGGCTGAAACCAATCTCTAGATAATCCTATCCACTTATCAATTGGCCCTCGAATTAGAGACTTATTTGAACAAATTTGAGATCACAAGTATTCCAATTGTGTTTCAACTTTCAATAAGTTAAACAAATGAACCTTGATTATAAAAGAGTAAAGATCTCATCTCTCCTCTCTTGTTGTTCTGGGAGACTTATTAGAATTGACTCTATATATAGTGTAGATGGAGAATGCCACTACCATCTTTGCACAACTTATTTGTCATCATGATCTTTATAATTTAGCAATTGAATGAAATTGTTTACGGTAAAAAAAAATTCTTTTTGTGTGAATATAATATTGTTTTCTAAGATATTAAATATCTAAAACAATAAAGTAATATTCTTTCTGTCCCACAATAAATAATTAATTTATAAAAAAATTATTACAAAATGAATTATCTTTTTAATTTTTGATACATTTTTTAATTTGTATTATCTAATAAATATTAATTGCATTACTTTTAATACATTATATTTTATTATATATTTATGACATTAATAATACATCAACATAATTAATTTTTATTTATTTTTAATTAATTAAAATATTTGTAAGAAAAAAAATTCTTTAGTCGTCATATTCTCTTTACTACTCATCTTTTCTTTCTTCTTTAAGCATCAAATAAATAAATCTTACTATTTTATACTATTAATTTATGATTTATTTTACTATTTTATACTATTAATTTATGTGTTATGATTTTGTTTGCAGGATCATTCTTTGGATTGTAATGATATTGAATTTATATTATTTTCAATATATTAAATCAATTTAAATTAATTAAATATTATTTTGATAAAAAAAGAATTTAATAATATACAAACTTTTTTCTAGTTTGATAAATATTTACAACTTGTTTCTAGCCTATCGGTGTCACACTTTCCTTTTGACAATTCATCTTCATGTATTCTTTTTCATCTGTCCACTATATTGGAAGTCAAACATAAAAAACATTCATTACACCTCCATTCTATCACATGATAATAGGTGACTTAATTTGAAATTTAAATAAATTTTAATATCATCTTAAAATTTAGATTAAATTTAATATATATTATATATATATATATATATATATATATATATAATCATTTTGTTGTGAGGAAGACGACTCTTCATGTGGAACATTGTGCAATTTAAAATGTCTTTTCATATGTTTCATCACATCGAAACAACTTTGAAGAACGTTCTATTTATTTGGGGATGCTTCAAGCCTACTACTCTCTCTTTGGAAGAAGCTTTTTTTATTTATAGTACAAAGTTGAGCTAATTGTCCTTTTGCTTTCCTAGTTAGGTGTAAACTTCTTTGAAGAAAATAACAGATTCTGTTTCACTGCGTGCCTTGATTCAAGAGAAAGCATAAAGAGAGACCCATTATTTTGTTTCTCTTTTATTTGAAGACTATTTCTTTCTTTTTGGTTCTTTCCCTTTTTTTCACCTTCTTTAAATTAAGTATATCATCACAAACATTGTTTTAAATTGTGGTATTGCTGGTTACGGTTATAATTACGTTGAGAACTTTTTATATTATAGGTAACAACAAAATAATACACTTGATGCATTTTAAATTATAATTGTGATGTTGTTTCACATACTTCAAATCTGTAATATTTTACAATCATAGGTATACGCATTTATAAATTTTGGAGATTGCAGAAAGTTAATGAACAAACAAAAAAGTTGCATACTTCAAACCATTAATATCTTAAGACAATTGTTATAAAAAATTAGCAAAGAATAAAAAAAAACAGGGTACAACCAGAGAGAGGCAGACAAAGGTGGAGAAACGCATGATGATTTGATGAATGCATGTGGCACGCCATACCTCCCATGCATATAACATCATCATTCTATGCTTATAATGTTTGCAATAGGTCTACTAGACAAGGAAGTGAGCCTTTACCTAGCTACTTGGACAAACTAAAACACATACAATAATTAATCACCAAAAATAAAAACATACAATTATTTGATTTTGAATCATCTAAATTTACTCACTATCAGAATTTTTTGTCCTTTATATCCATTCTCCAATAGTACCAAACGTTTTCGTTTTGGCGTATCCATTAGTACCAAACGTTTTCGTTTTGGCGTATCCATTCTACAAATCGTACCAAAAAATTTTGGTAACGGATAAAATTCTGCAAAGAATATCTTAAATAGCTGTCCGTCTCTGTCACTGTTTTCATTGTCACTCACAATCATCTTCTATTCACACCATGCCTCCCAACGACCAGGATAGTGAGCGCTTTCAAAAGTTCATTTTACTAAGCACAAGTTTTTATTACATTATGGGTTCCTTTCTTGTTATGGTCTTTTCAAACCCAAACCTCTTCGAGCATAACAAAGCGTTTTTGAATGTGATTTTCAAAGTCCTTACCTGGTCTTTCATCATGATGATGGGTACTCTGTCCATGGAGAAATTTAATGGATGCATTCTGCAATGTTATTTAACGCTGTAGTCTCTGGATTGGCATTTCACGTGGTTTCCCCCTTTTGGTATCATTGTTATTTACTATGCCAAACTTTGGAGGTTTTGCATAACATTACCACTCTATTCGAGAACGACACAAGACTTAATTTCATCTTCACCCCGGTAACAAGCTTTTTCAAAAACTGCTTCAACCGGGTAACAAGCTTTCTCGGAAACTGCTGGAACAATGTCGCCGAAAATGAGAACCCATATTCTTCCGGTGCAATCTCAGGGTCATTAAATACTGTTATATCCTTTTATTGTTATTTCTTTTTATTGTTATTTCCTTTGAATGTTCTTCCGGCCTTGAATGATCTTTAGTTTGAAAATGTTAAATGATCTAAAGTGTTAAATGATCTTTAGTTTGAAAATTAGTTTTGTTAACAAATTGAGTTTAAATTAGTGATTTATGTTTAAATCTTTTAACTTAGTCCAAACAACTATTTTTCTCTCTTCATTTGTACATGGTTTAATGAGTAAGGATAATTGATTTATATGTACTGAGTTTTATAAGACAAAATTAAAAAAAATGATGTGACTTCAAAATGATTAATTGGGTAATTTATCAAATTAAACTCAAAAGTCAAGAGTATGAAAGTTTTTTATTGTTATTTGTTTTTATTGTTATTTGTTTTTATTGTTATTTGTTTTTATTGTTATTTGTTTTTATTGTTATTTGTTTTTATTGTTATTTGTTTTTATTGTTATTTGTTTTTATTGTTATTTGTTTTTATTGTTATTTGTTTTTATTGTTATTTGTTTTTATTGTTATTTGTTTTTATTGTTATTTGTTTTTATTGTTATTTCGTTTTAATGTTCTTCCGGCTAGGGGTGGTGGACATCGGGCTTTATTTTATTTTTGCATATTTGGTTTTTGATGGTGGGATATAAAACATTTCGATTATCACATTTGAGTAATTTGGATCCGCCGATACCAGAACCCGACCGATTTATATTATTATTTTTATATTATATATTAATATTATTAATTTTATATTATATATTAATATATAAATTTAAAATACACAAAAAGTCACTTGCCAAAAAAAAAAAAGGCCAATTTATTAAAAAAACCCAGCCACAAGGCAAATGTTTTTTAAAAGCACCCAACAACAGAACCAAGTCCAACAACTCAGCCCAATTAAAAATAAGTTAGGTAGCAGATTGGACCAATAAATTATAAAAGAGCAGATTTTTTTTCTTAAATAAAAGCAAAAAAAAAACTGAATAATTTAGAATGAAAAAAAAGCAAAAAAAGTCCAATAAAATCCAACCCATTTTTATCCGCTCATACATAACCGACACCCGATCTACCCGAACCCGACGTACCCAATTTAAAATATAGACGAAATTGGGCCAAAACATCAAACCCATGGATTGGGCCGGTTTTACATTTTAGGCCCGAACCCACCCATACCCGCCCGATGTCCACCCCTAATCTAAAGTGATTAAAGTGAATAACGCGTAAAGTAAAAAAAAATTAAGACTTGTCATTTTAATTAATTCATGGTTTATTAAAATATTTCTTATGAAATTTTGTTTTATGATAACATTAATTGAATATTAGATAATGAGAAAATATCAGAACAATAGAACTTAAGTGCTTCCACCAAAATGAGACACACAAATAGAAAAGTTGTTTTTCTCTACCAAATAAAATTTTCAACTTAATTTCTTCATCAAATACATATTATTAGATCCAAAGGCAATACACCTTGGTCGACTGCTCCTCTGGTTTCATAAGCTGTGCTTCTTGAAAAAGTTAAAACATATATGTATAAATAGTTGAAGTATTCCCTGTATTCCATATATAAATTAATTTTGATTGTACAAAATACGTATTCCATATAAATTAATTTTAATTGTAAAAATATCATTGTGTGTTCAAAGTCAAACAATCTATGATAAATAAGACACCATTGGTCAATAGACTCAATCCCACAACATTAATCTAATAAAATGAATGATGCTATTTATTGACCTATTTATTTATTTATGATTATTATTTTTTATCATTGTGGGAGTTTGGTTTTTCTGAATACATGTCTTACATCTAATACTATTAGATTTCGAATAAGTGACTCAATAAATATATGATTAGCTCTAATACTATCGTATATTAATCAGAATCTAATTAGTTAAGGATACCCAATAATTATTATATACTTTTTTCAAACTTTCTCTCTAGAAATGTGAAATTTGAGTTTTTGTTGACAATGCCCATTCCCAAATAGGCGATAAAATACAAACATTAATTCTAGATATTTATATATAGTTTATCAAAGTCATGGGTGCATCCTTATAAACTCAAATATGCATAGGTATATGTAAATTTTTAGAGACCAGCCTCATCAACTATGTAACGTAATTTGAGTGAGTGTTTCTTAAAGCCCAAACCAATACCTCGTATGTTCCAAAAACAAGTGGCCCAAAAAGGAAGCCCAAAATAGTAAAGCCCACATTGTAGAAAAAGTAATAGAAAAACCAAAATAATCTCAATATTTTCGACCAAAAAGAACCTCAAGTTGAAGTTGCTGGTTCTTGTTGGATGAAAAATATGTGGCTATGTGGCACCTACATGGCCTTAGCACCTTATCCATTTAACTATCATATCGACAGTTGTGGTTGTCATTTAAGATTTTAAACCCAACATCATCTTAATATTATTACATTACATTTTCCTTTCAATCTCAAACCAACAATTTTTTTGTCCTCAACAGCTTCAACCATGTCATCCACCACTCTATCCCCTGCAACCCCTTCTCAGGTATCAATAAAAAAAAATACAAAGATTAATTTTTTTTTAAAGCTATGCTTAAGTTAGATGCTTTTGAGTTTTGTGACAAAAAGGGTCTTTTTTATTTTATTTTTTTTATTTCAGTTATGTTC
>NC_021160.2:49327258-49352157 GCF_000331145.2 Cicer arietinum
GCTGATAGAGTTCCAGACATGGAGAAGAGGAACTTATTGAATCTGCTTCTTCTTGGTGCTCTTTCACTTCCTACTGCTGGAATGCTTGTTCCTTATGCTACCTTCTTTGCCCCTCCAGGGTATGTTCTTTATTTATTATTATCGTTGTTATTATTTTTCCTATCCGAATCAATAAGTAAAATAACCTCTTTGTGAAATTGGGTGTTAGTTGGAAGGTTTTGTGTATGTATGAAACTAAATAATTGATTGAGTAATTCTATTAATTAATTGATACATACTTGCTTTTTTAACATATATTTTGTTACTATTAGTTAAAATATTTATGTTTAAAAAATTAAAGTTTTAATCCCTATTTGGTGAGACCTTTTGATGTTGTATATTGACTTGTATAATTGTGTTGTGTGAATTGGCGTTTAGTTTTAGTGCACGTTTGGATTTGCGGTAATATTGACAGAATTACGGCGAGTACTCTATATAACTTCGACAAATTGTAAGTGTCATTGTGATGTTGCCAAACACAATGCTCATTCACACCTATAATGTGCTATTTCTTTGAAATATTGACACTTATTGTAATTATTTTTTTGAAATATGGCTCCATTATTTCACTTTGCTTTCTTGTCTCATTAACATCAAAGGCTATATATAGCATATAATCCCAAAGTCTATCATATTGCTAATTATCTATTGCATTTGACCTCCAAAAGTTTTATGATTCACTGTTATCCAACCAATATGCTGTTTATAATTCTTCATTTTGGGTTTCTTCATCTATCCAATTATTAACCTGTATAAAAAAATTACAGGGCAGGTTCTGCAACTGGTGGTACCGTTGCCAAGGACGCCATTGGGAATGATGTCATCGCCGAGCAATGGCTCAAGACACATGGACCTGGCGACCGTACTCTTACACAAGGATTGAAGGTAAGTTGTATGCTGTCAAGTGGTTTAGAACATCTTCAACAGAATTTCTTACCAAATTCTTTACATTAATATTGGAAGCTTTAGTTTTCTCAGACTATTCTTCAATCTCACTTCTCATAGCTTCTTGCTTTCATTTGTTCTCTTTAGCTCAACAAGTTTATGTTGCTTCTTTATTTCACTTATACATGCGCGAGGCGAATGTCTGCTTGCCATAGCTCTAGACTTTAGTTATGTTAGCTTGTCGCTTAGATCATTACATAGGAAGTTAGTTATGTTAGTTGTAGTTAGTTGGTTTTGGGCTTTCACAAATTCAGTTATGGCTTATAACTGAATTAGTTAAGTGATTTGTTGTATATAACTACTTGTGACATTTCAGTTTTAATCTCAATGAAATAACTGATAATTCCACAACAATTTTCACTCAAGTCTTTTTATCTTCAATTCTGCATTCTTTCTGTAAAATTACTTTAATCAATTTTGTAAGAAACTCTAACAAGTTATAATAACAACCCAACATTCGCCTCGCGCATGCATAAGAGAAAAGAATTTCCTTTTAAAACTTATATTTGGATTCTCTACAACTGTTGTATGGTGCAGCAACTGTGAGGTCTATTATATTTAGAAAGATAAAATTTCTCTCTTAATTTAATGATCCTCACAACTGTTGCACCATACAGTAGCTGTATAGGATCCAGGTCCCTCAAACTTCTAAATTTCAACTTGAATAACTACTTTCATATTTTGAATGACAGGGGGATCCTACCTACCTTGTGGTGGAGAAAGACAGAACACTTGCAACATATGGGATTAATGCAGTATGCACTCACCTCGGGTGTGTCGTGCCGTTTAACACCGCCGAGAACAAGTTTATCTGCCCCTGCCATGGATCTCAGTACAATGATCAAGGAAGAGTTGTAAGAGGACCTGCTCCCTTGGTAAGCAAATTGGAAAACCTTGTCATTTATGAATTTTGTTGTTTGAATAGATAAAATATTTATTTAAAGTTGGATTATTTTTATAAATTATAAAAGTTTTGGGATAAAAATATAAAAATCAAAAGAAAAGTGTTTCAAAATGGAATTATAAAATTTGGGCTAAAACTAAAATTTTAAAAAAGTTGAGCGACGAATGTGCAAAATTTATAAGACCTATTTACAAATGTTCAAAAATTATATGGACTATTTTGTAAAATTATAAGAACCAATCTCCAAAGTTTGAAAACTATAAGGATTAATGTGCAAATTTTGAAATATATTGAGTTAAAATTGTAAATTTTGATAAAGTATTGGGACAATTTTAAGATTTATAATTTACAAAGTAAAGGGAGTATTTCAAATTCTTAAGTTTTATGTGGTATTCAAAATTGTCTAAATTTAACTTAACAAAATACTTACGAAAACTTTTCATGTTAAATTTTTTTCCTAATTTATTATCCAAAACATGTAATTTACATTGAACAATTTGAACTACTCTAAAAATTTGCATTTCCTCAAAAAATTATTTCATTTGAACACGCTCTAAGTATTCACGCCACATATTATTTGTTTCTCAGAATTCAATCTTCAATTATCTTTGCTTCATGTACTTTTGTTATTGGATCAGTAAAGAATATTCTTGATCTTTTTGTTGGACAGTCTCTGGCATTGGCACATTGTGATGTAGGTTTGGATGATGGGAAGGTCTTGTTTGTTCCTTGGGTTGAAACAGATTTCAGAACTGGTGATGCTCCATGGTGGTCATAAACTTCTTAAAACTGTCTCTTAATTGTCACATATAAATATATATATATCCATATCTGAAATTGAAACATTTCTGTTTTGTATTGATGCATAAACACATTTTGTCATCAAATTAAATTAATATTATGTGAATTGGAGCTCGTATAAGGTGAAAACAAAATTTAGACTTCAATTTTTTTTATGACTTTTTACTTTTTGTATTAGGAGTCTCGTATTGAATGGAATATAAATTGAACAATCTCATGAATTGATTTTTTAGAGTTAATTTAGACGGAATCCAATCAAACTGTAAGATAATGTGTCAATTGACTTTAGGGATACACCTCATTGCTACTTAACATTTCTTGAGACCTACTTAACATTTCTTGAGACCTAAATGAAGACTTGGTGGTCTTATATTTTTTTGTCTTAGAAGAGATTTAAATTCCATCATAATTAACTCATACGATATTCTGGATTCGAATTTAGAACAAAATATCAAACCTAACAATATCGGCATTTGACACTTGAGTTAAGACTTAAGGACTTGGTTTCTTATTGATTATGTATGAGACTAGATTGAAGTAAGACTCAAAACATGCATTATCACCTAGATCTAAAATCTTGAAAACAACACTTGAACAATAACTAAAAAACATAATCTGAAGTTGTAAGGTGGTTTGAGAGTGGTCAAGTGATAAAAAGGTGATAAATTTAATTCTCTCTTCTAATAAAATTAACATTTAATTATTGTCATTTACTATTTTTTTAAAAATAAAATAAAAAGACAAGTTACTTTTATACTTCTTATCAATCTTTGTTGGTTGTGAGTTGTTACACATAACTTCTGAAACATAATCTTTCCTCATGTGTTTGTAAACTTGACTCATATCTCCTATGTGTGACTCTTTGTTGAGAAAACTTTTACCATCTTATCTTGCACTATATCAATGTGTGCTAAATCATGTCTCGTAATATTAGTAGTAAATAAGATTGTTTACAAGGATTCTATTTAAAATTATTGCATAACAAAGTTAACTTTACTTAAGTAAAAGATAAACAATTGGAATAATTTTTGTAACCAAAAGTGCAAAAACACCTAATTAATTAAAGATTACAAAAAATTGGGTGATTAGTTGAGAAATCAAACGCATAAATACTTAATTAATAAAAATAAGAAAGCAATAAATTAATTAAATAACTAAATCTAAATAGCTTTTTTTAATAAATACTTAAAAGACGCCAAAAACATGCTTGTGATAATGAAGAGTCAATCAACCTTGTCATTGTGACTTAATTATGAAGGCTTGTAGGTTATCATCTGCATTGTCGTAGCCATAAGATATCAACCTCAACATCTTTGGTGTCTAATAACTCAACATCCTTTATGTTATCCGTCTAAAGCAAATATATCCTTTTAAGTTTTTTTTCTTCTTCAAATAGATCGTTTTAAGTTTGCGCACAAAATTGGAATAGGAAAGATGAATAAAGTGTTTAGTTTTTGTTATTGTGTAATTGTGTTGTGGGGTTCATTATGAAAATATTAAGTTATAATGATAGAGGTTATAGAGGTGGGGCAAAACAGAAAGAAATTAGAGAGTTGATGAAATTAAAAAATCTTGATATTGTATGTATTCAGGAAACCAAATAAGAAGAGGTGGATCTTTTCATTTGTGAATTATTGTGCAATTTTAAAGATCTGAGTTTTTCTTTTCATCGAACAGCGGTTGGTAATTTTTGTGGAACTCTTACTATGCGGTGTCATTAGTAATTAAGTGGTGCCAATGGCAACCAATTTAGCTCTAAATGGTGTATTTGTGGTGATTTTAATTCTATTCGTTATGTTGAGAAAAGAAAAGGCATTGGAGATTACTTACGTAATAACGATATAGCGCTATTCAAAATGCATAATTGATTGATTTACCATATTTGTGGAGAAAGTTTACTTCGTCAAGATTAGATGGCTCAGCCATGAGTAGGTTACACAAATTTCTTTTATCTCCTAACTGGTGTGATGCTTGTTCAAATTGTATCCAACGTGTTGGTTAGAGATCTCTCAAATCATTGTCTAATTTTACTTAGTGTATTTGAGGTGAATTGAGGGCCTCATCAATTTAGAATGTTGAAAAATTGGTCGGATTTTTCAGTTTATCAAGACTTTGTCAAAGATCAGTGGCAGAGCTTTAGCGTGACTGGATGGGGAGGTTATGTATTGAAAGAAAAAAATCAAGGTCATTAAAGTAAGTCTTCTCGATTGGCACAAAAGACATCGAATAAATATAGAACAAAAAATTAAGGAGTCAAAGGAAAGGTTGAGGATGTTAGATTTAAAGGGTGAGTTAGAGTCATTGAAGATTGACAAAGTGTTAGAAAAACTTAAATTATCCTCTCAAATTTTTTCATTAAGAGGGACTTCGAAAAGGCTTATGATTCAATGGAGTTGAAATATATTGAGTCAATTATGACTAAAATGAACTTTCCAGAGAATTGGAGGAAATGGGGTGATGGAATGTGTGTGCTCAACAAGAACTTATGTATTAGTTAATGAAAGATCGACAAATGAATTAAGTCTAGAGAGAGGTATGCGTTAACGGATCTTGTCACCCTTTTTGTTTCTGATAACCACATAAGGATTGAATGCAGTGTTATGATCTTCAGTAAACACGTGGTTTTCTCATGGTTTTAAGGTTGGTTCAGAACTTGAATTATGAATCTCTCACTTGCAGTTTCCAGATGACATGTTGATCTTAGGTGAAAAAAATTTGGTATAATGTAAGAGCTACAAAGGCTAATTCATTACTCTGAACCTATTTTAGGACCCAAAGTTAATTTTCACAAAAGTTTGCTTGTTGGAGTAAATGTGGACAACTTGTGGTTGTATAAGGCGTCGCGTATGCTAAATTGTAAGACATGGCAACTTCCTTTTAAGGATCTTGGTATTCCAATTGGAGGAAATCCAAGAAGATCTTCATACTTGTTACGTACCATTGGTTGAAAGCATTTGAAAGAAACTTTTTACTTGAATTTTTTTTAATTTGTTCATTGAGAGGTCGAGTTGTTCACAAAGTTTTCTTGTTCATTCTACTGGTTTACTTTCTCTTCTTCTTTGAGTCTCCGACAAGTATCATCTCTCACCTAGAATCGTTTGGGGGGTAGTAAGGAATCTCGTAAAATGGCACAAAGTGTGCTATAGAAATTGTGGTGCTTTAGGAGTAAGACTTTTGTGTGAGTTTAATTTTATTTTATTAGGTAAATGGTGTTGGAGGTTCCAGATAGATAAAATAGGGTTATGGTTTAAGGTGTTACCAGCTACATATGATTTTGTGAATGAGGAGATATTATGTTGGGCTAATAGTTGTTTGTTATGGTTGAAAAACATCAAGTCAATCCTAAAATGAAAGTTTGTCGATTAGAAAAAATGATTTAAAAATAATTTGCTTAGATTAATTGGAAATGGGGAAAATACGTTGTTTTTGAAGGGATTCTTTGTTGGTTAGGGGTCTTTGTGTGAGAGGTTTAGTAAGTTGTTTGGAGTGATACCTAATAATAAAAATTCGGAAGCAGAGATGGATAGATTGGGATTTTAGTGGGAGTGGTTAGTGTTGGAGGAGACGTCATTTTGCATGGAAGGAGGATATTTTAGTTGTTCGATGTTAACTAATGTTTCAATTCAGGAAAATATGATTGACATGTGGATTTAAAAGCTTGAAAAAGATAATTAATATTTGGTGAAAGGAGCATATCTATCTTTGTCACATTCCTTGAAAGATAATGATACAAATCTTATTGATGGTATTTGGAACAAGAAAGTCCCGCTGAAAGTTTCTATCTTTGCTTGGGGATTTTTGTTAAACAGGTTACCGACAAAAGATAATTTGGCAAGGCGTGGTATTCTTAATGTCGATTCTTTAGTTTGTATTGGTGTTTTCAACAATTTTGTAGCCTTTATTTGTTTTATAAGGCCTCAAAAGAAAATCTTCAAGTCATATAGTTGGCGTGTGTTTGATTTGTTTGACGTTCGTTTGAAAAAAATACAATAATAGGATTTAATCTGTGACGTACATTGTAAAAAAGATAAAAATTCAATTTTTATAGTGGTTAAAAGTGAAGTCTTGAGACTTTAGTTATGATCTAAGTCTATAGTAGATAAATGATTTATATTGCTTTTAATTTTTATCCCTGTTTCGAAATAGTTTCTATTTACAATTAATTTGTGCTTAAGTGTTTATAGTTTATATAGATTTGAGTATAGCGTTTTGTTGTATTTTGTGCTACGATATTTGGTTAGATAGTTGAGTATATTTGTTTTTTTTTCTCTATTATAATACATCTTCTGTTGTGTTTAGATATTGTGTTAATATATTTCAGAAAAATTTCTATTTAACTATGTTGAAGACTATAGCTCAAATGATTGTGGTCATGATGTTTGACATCTCCAAAACAACCGCACCTCATATTTATGCAAACGCACTGTATATTTAGATTATAAAAAATTAAAGGATTAATATCATAAAATTAAATAAATCAAAAAGTGCAAAATCAATTTTATTTTATAATTTTATTTTATTAGAGATAATTTGACGAGCGTTAAACATTAAATATAAATATTTCTTGTAATTAAAAATCAAATATTAATTTATCACATTGTAAGAGTTTAACTCATTCAAAAAACTCAATTTAAATCTATTAAATAAATTAAAATATTTTAATAACAAATATTAGTATGTTAATGTAATATGTTATATTATATAAATTATAGGCGATCATGAAATCCTCAACCATTAACTAATAAATTATGATTTATCTTAATATCAATAGAGTGAACGCTCCCAGCAGCGAAGTATGAAACGTTGAATTCAGATTCAAAATTTCAATTTGAAATGGTTTTGAATACAACTAATAATAATATATCATTTGGAATTTTGGAGCACATCTCTATAGTGCTCGAATGCTGCTCTTTTGTTTTTATCATAAAAAAACATGTTCACGCAGCTCCACATTGACGGTTGACTCACGGCCTAATCGATCAAATAATAAAAATATCTAAATATTTAATACTAGCTATTACATTTATTAAAAATAATAATTAAGTAATGCAAATTTACAATCATATTTATCTTCTCTTCTACAGAAAAAACAAAGTTAAATATATTTAACATTCTTAATTTGATATAAAAAAGAATTACAAGTATTGCCTCTGTCCCTTTTTATAAATATTCTTCTAAACTACCTTAATTATAATGTTTATTATTTTCTCACATTAAAAAATAATGTAAATATATTTTTAGAATAATAACATTAAATATGAATAGATTAGTTTATATTTAAGTTAACTAAATATATTAAATTTTTTTATAATTGATTCTGGACTAGTATTTACAAGAAAAATTGATACAGACAGATACACACATGACACCCACAATAACACATAAAGATTGATGATATATATAATTAATAAAAAAAATTGATTGAATATGAGATTGTTATTATGAATATATAATTAAACACTTTTAGGAGTTTTTATTTATTTGTTACATCTTTTAAAAAAATCAAAATCTAAAAAAAAAAGTTAAAAACTAGTTAAATAAAAAATTGTTTTGAATAGTTTCTCATAAAAATAGTTTTTTATAAATGATTATTTTGAAAAAGAAAATGATTTTCATCATAATAGATAAATACAAAATAATTTATACTTTCTAAACAAAATTCTAATAATTTTTTTAAATTATTAAATGTGTAAATGACTTTTTTTCATAATCTTGTTGATATCATTTTTTTGGGGTAGAATCCTTAAAACCATTTCTATATATATCGGTATTAAACACTAACGAGTCACGTATCAGACGTAAACATATAGTTTTATTTATTTATTGACTGAAGAGTAAACATATAGTTCCTTCTTGCCATTCCTGTTTCTCTTTCTCAGCGCTTATGTGGTACCTTACAGTAACTAATCTCTATTGATATATAAAGTAAGTTTGATCTCCCTCTTTTTGTCTAATATTTTCTTTATCATTTTCATTCAATTTTGGTGCTTATTATGCTGTGTATATTTATTTATTTAAATTTCTTTAGTTCTCTGGTTTCCTAAAAGAAAGAAAGACACCCTGATCTTGGCTATTTTGTGCCTTAAACTTCTACTCAATTTCATATTCAGTTTTATTTTTTCTTACTAATGGGTATTATCATTTATCATCCTAGTAAATGCATTAATGGGTATTATTTTTTCCTAAAAGTCTTTGGTCTATCTTCCGTCAATTTATCATAGTAAATGCATTTTAATATCAAATATGTAATTAGTAATTTAAACAAAAAAATCAAACCCAAGAATATAAATGTGATTCATATCATTCTAATTAAGGTCAGAAATTGATTTGCACATGGTACGAGGATTAAAAAGTCATAGGTGCATGTTATTATTATTTTTATAAAAAAAAAAAATTCATAGGTGTTGCCAGGGGGGGTTAGTATCCAGCTAGCTATATATTTGTAGTTGTATACAAAAAAAGTAACAAGTAGACATTGTATTTTTTGTTGGTGTTGAAAGTAACATGTAACACATTGTAGCATTGCATTGAGGTTGTCTACTTTTGATTGAAAAGAATAGTCCACGGCGGCTATGGTCAACATTGAGCCTCCAACGCGTCTTCAGGTTTTATGATTGGATCTATTACTACTTTAGCTTTAAAAAGTAAAGTGATTCTTTTTTCTCTTCTTAATTTGCATTCTTTTTTTCATTGATAGGGGAAATATGCTGCAATAGTGGTTTGCTGGCTTCTTGGCAATGGATGTCTTTTTTCTTGGAGCAGTATGTTGACAGTAGAAGATTTCTACGGTTACTTGTTTCCGGTAAGAGTTCTTATATTTCAACAATATACACATAAAAAATTGCAAAAGTTTGTTATAATTGATTCTACCTCAACAAAAGTTACAAATAGTTGCTTCAGTTAAATATTGATTCCGAAAACAAAATTACTTCTCATTATTATAAGAACCAAGCATTATTATAATCATAAGAAGTCATCAAACGACGTTTTAAAATAGTGGGTTTGCGATCGAGGGAAGCAAAGGGATAACGTAACGCAAAGGATAATAATAACGATAAATGAAATAAAAATCTTTTGCGGTTGTTACAATTAGCAAAAATTCAAACTGATTTGTATTTGATTAAACTACTAAACCTTTCATTTGATGAATAGAAAGAGATATGATATTGGATAAATATAGAATAGTATATGATAACAACATTATCGTTTTCATGTATTTGATATATTCATGATAATCAATATTTTATTTTGTACGTAGTTAACACATATATATTATATTTAAATAATAAAATTATCAATGTAAAAAATTACATATTAGTTTTTTGTAAATTAATTTATTATATTTTAAATTTTATAAATTAATAAAAAAATTAAATAAGTAATAAAATAATTTTATATTAAAACTATCTATTGACACTACTAAATAAATAATTTAAATTTTCAAAATAAAATTATGAGTAACTAAATAATTATATTTTATTTATTAGAATGTAAATAAAGATATGATATATATTATATGTAAATGAAAAGAAATTCCTTGTAAGCAAATTATATTTATTTTAAAATTTCATTTAAATTTCATATTTTTATAATTATGAATATTAATTTATTTAATTATATAAAAAGACAAAACTACCCTTATTTAATTATATAAAAAGACAATACCTTGTTCGCATGACCCTTGATTTTTAACTCAGCTCATATACATGATAGAAATTTCAACTAGAGAGAATTATGAATTAACTTATCATATTACATTGGTTTATCAAAAAGTAAATTAAGACATGCATGATATGATAACTACATGTTGTCATGTCTCTTATTTTGTATATCAAATTGACCCTAAATGCAAGTACATCCCCCAATTCATTTAGATTTCCCATAATATTTTTCCTTCAACTAGATTCAGCTTTGTTGGTAAATACTATTACTATTATTATAAGTGGTTGAATTTTATTAAAATTTGAGTTAGAAATTTTTGACTGAAATAATATTTAATTAGATTTTAGCTTATACTATTATAATATTATTATTTATTACAATAATCAAATTGTTGAACTCAAATAATTAATAAATTTCAATTAAAAAGAAATAGTTAAAACTCAAATTCAAACCATAACTAAAATAATTTTTAGCTAGAATTTATTTATTATCATAATTTTTTTCTTATGAACTAAAGAGTTAATACACAAAATAATTAATACTATTACAATATTTTCTTTTGTTTTAAGGGTCATGCAAACATTAGTTCTTAGGACAGATATTAAAAATTCTACGAATAATAATTATAATTTGAAAAAAACAAAATGTACCATTTTATCCGAAAATAAAAAATACTCAATTTTCAATACAAAATTTATATTTTTAATATTTAAAATATATGTTAGCATTTCTCTTATTTTAAAAATATTGCTAACACTCATTTTTGTGTGCTTCTCCTGTAATTTGGAAAAAGAAAATAGAATCATGTTGATCAAGATTCAAAGTTAATAGCCCAATTAATTAATTTTTCTCCTTGTGCAGAAATACCATCCTTCCAGAGTGCTTACACTTGTATATCAGCCATTTGCATTTGGAACACTTGCTATACTTTCTTATAATGAGGCAAAAGTCAATACTAGATTAAGGAACCTATTTGGTTATACACTTTTTTTCATAAGCACTCTGTTGGTGTTAATAGTAAGTCCTATATATTCAGCTATATACAGTTGTTATTTTTATCTCCCCTGAATTAAGGATGATTTTGATATTGTTTTTCTAATGAATTTTGTTGTAGTTAAATTCAGCAACATCTGGTAAAGGAGGACTTGGAACATTCATTGGTATATGTGCAATGAGTGGTTGCTTTGGAGTTGCAGATGCTCATGTTCAAGGTGGAATGGTGGGAGACCTGTCCTACATGCAACCAGAATTCATTCAGGTAAATGATAATGATACTAATTCTTTTTAACAGAGTTTAACCTTAAATTCAAAAAAAGAATCAGTTTATTACTACTTTTAACTTTTTTAATTCTCATTATTTAGTTAATTATGTCATGTATTTGAGGAATTGAATATGATTATAGCAAATGAATTTATTTAATGTGTGGTTTTATTGTTATAGTCCTTCCTTGCTGGTTTGGCAGCATCTGGGGCATTAACCTCTACTTTAAGGTTAGTTACAAAAGCAGCATTTGAGAATTCTAAGGATGGTCTTCGGAAAGGAGCTAGTAAGTTCAAATTTCTTCAAAATTCACTTAGGATGTTGTCAATTTTTTTCTAATTCACTTATATATACTGTCATTGCAGTTCTATTCTTTGCCATATCAACATTCTTTGAGCTTCTATGTGTTCTTCTTTATGCATTTGTTTTTCCCAAAATACCAATTGTGAAGTACTACCGTTCAAAAGCAGCATCAGAAGGATCAAAAACTGTTTCAGCTGACCTTGCAGCTGGTGGCATACAGACAATACTCAAACAAGTACTATTTTTTTCTTATGTTTTTAAATTGTAGTTGCTGTACTCTTATTGAGACTAAATTTATTTTTAAATTTAAAACTCTTTGCAATGTATTTTAAATTTTCTCTTTGTTTAACATTCATATTAATCATGCGAAAATAATTTCCCTACTCCCCCCATATTTTTTTTCTTTTCAGGATGAAGATTATGGAAAAGAACAAGAGAGAAAAGGAAACAAGCAATTGTTATTTGAAAACATTGATTATTTACTTGACATGTTCCTAATATATGTATTGACACTATCAATTTTCCCCGGATTCCTGATTGAAGATACTGGAGCACATAAATTAGGAACCTGGTATGTTCATTACTCCCTCTATTTCAAATCTTTGATAATTTTAATATTACTCTAAAATGAAATATAAATAAAAATTGTATCTAACAAATCTATGTATGTGATTTAAATTTTAGATCAAATACATCATTATTTCAAATATTATTTTCGTTTATATTTCATTTCGAATGGAGTAATAATTAATAGAGATAAAAGTATTTTTTATTAAAAAAGAAAAGAGAGAGAGAAGAATATTTTGGTCAACATATACATTAACAAATGATTTTTTTGCTAATCTTTATTGAAAAACCTTAAACTACGAAGGAAATGGAACAGAGTGACTACAAGTCTACAACACACATTATTTACTTCTCTTGTTCAAGCTCTTGTTCAAGAAAAAATTAACTCTTCCATTCATTTGTGTGTTCCTTAGTAATGTGTATATTGTAATTATATGTACCACTGAGCAGTTATGTTTCAAATTTTTTGAAGGTATGCACTTGTGTTGATTGCAATGTATAATGTTGGAGATCTAATAGGAAGATACATCCCACTGATTGAATTATTGAAATTGGAGTCACGAAAGTTAACAACGGTAGCAATTCTATGTCGTTTCTTACTTGTTCCAGCATTTTATTTCACTGCAAAGTATGGTGACCAGGGCTGGATGATAATGTTGACATCATTCTTGGGCCTATCCAATGGCTATCTCACTGTTTGTGTTATGACATCTGCACCCAAAGGTTATAAGGTGAGACTATATTCAATATTAAATTAACAAAATTAAATAAATGATTTTGTAATTTAAAATGTTTAAAAAATAAATTTTGATAAAAGATTTAATAATTTTAATAAAATTTTAAATTCGCCTTAATTAGGCATCTATATATATGTTGGATGGGTCATGCTTAAAACCTATTGAAGTTGAGGCACATTAATATTTTCATGTTTTGATTTATTGTAGGGTCCTGAACAAAATGCCTTGGGAAACTTGTTGGTGTTGTTTCTACTTGGAGGTATTTTTGCAGGGGTGACACTAGACTGGTTGTGGTTGATAGGTAAAGGTTGGTGAAATCTTAAGTTGGTGTTATCTCTCGAGATATGGTTCAATGACACAAAAAATACACCAGGGGTGTATTTGTAATTGTTTCCATAAATAATAAAGGTAGTGACTATGTAGTATGTATTTCAAATTTATTTTCAATATTGTTTCTTTTTTAAGATGATGAAAAATGACTAAGAAATCATCTTAAATTTTTATTTTGAACATGAGTGAAGACGACGAAGAAGAGAAAAATGTAAGTGTTTTTTCTTTTTAGATTTTAAAGATTAATATAAGAAAAGAAATTTATAGAACTAATATAAAAAATAACAAATTTAAGGGACTAATATAAAAAGAAAAACATAATAAATCAATATAAGAAAAATAAATTTAAAGGATTAATATGCGATTATTTTGCTGATTTGGATTTGTGACATTCGCAATATTAAGATCATCTCAAATTATTATTTAAAAATATAATAATGTTCGACGATGTTTAATAAATTAATTAATTAATGATTTTTTTAGTCTTTAGAGTTGAGACAATAACTTTATTGATATTTGTTCGATAAAAATAATAAAAAATAAATGAGTTTCTAAAAATTCGGCTTGCAAATTAAAACCAATAAATTCATTAAGACGAAAAAAAATATTAACTTATAATTTTCACGAATAACGTCTATTATCTTTAAAATTTTAAATAACTTTAAAACATTTGTTCACTTTAAAATTTATTGGATAATATTTTTATTAGATTGAAATATCTGGCCCATTAAAAAAAAAATACAGAATTCAGATCAATTCATAGAAGAAAAAAAAATAGAACTTTCCATGTCTTAAAAAAAAAATAGACACAAATTATTCCCTAAACCAAAATCTATCATTGAAACTGATTTGGATAACCATAAAAAAAAAAATATAATAAATAAATAAATAAATAAATAATTAAATAATAATAATAATAATAATAATAATAATGTTAAAAATTAAAAAGATGACTCATTTAAATATTTTTTTTAATGAAAAATAAATTATTATTGTGATACGGGGAATAAAATGCAACTTGTGGGGGTGTTAACACTCATGTCACATCTTTCGTTGGAAAGGGTGTAACAACAATTTTAAAGTTTTAAGTTTCCATGGATTATGAATTGAGGTTCCATCAGATGTGTATTCCGTCCAACTTTAATTATAAACATAAAAATATTTGCTTTGATTGGTACAACAGTCAACCAATCTATTCTTTAATATCATTGTTCCAAAAAAATCATTACATTAAATAATTTTTTAATATCGTAAAAAGAAGACCGTTAATTAGAAATATATTGGTACATGTATTAATTTTTTACATAAACTTTAAACTATTAAATGCATTTAATTATCTTCAATATATAGAAAAATATATTTTATCTAAAATAAAATATAAATAAAATTTATGATTAAAATTAATATATCGAATTTTAAATTAAAATTAAATAATTAATTTTAATTATTATTATTTGTTTACAACGAGTATATTTATTTTAGAATTGAGTTAATTGTATCAACACATAGAAGTGAAATTAAATTATCCCAATTGAAAAGGAGACACTATCTGATTTATTTATTTAGTGATAACACAGAGTTGATTTTTTATTTTATTTAAAATAATGACATATATTAAATGAAATTAAAAGAAGTAAGAAATTTGTGTTTAAAATTAAATTGAGGGCCCAATCCGGACGCGTGGTAGACGTGGAAACTCAAAAGATAAGGACGTTATATTTGTTGATAGGTTATATAACCATTTCTGTTTCTTTTAAGTATAATAATAATAATAATAATAATAATAATAATAATAATAATAATAATAATAATAATAATAATAATAATAATAATAATAATAATAATAATATATAATAATATATACACTTTTGGGCTATATATATTTGAGACTTATATAATACAAACACTTACCTTATTCCGGAAACACTTTCTATTTTCATCTAAACCCATTTCATAAACATTACTAGAAAATACAATCTCCAACTCTCTCTAAGATTGATCGCATCTTGTAACAATCATCAAATCAAGCTTTCAAAACCAAGAAATTTGTACTATGGATTCTCTCCTAGACCAACCAAAAACTCCTCAACTTTACGAACAAATTGCAAGAAACGTTTCAATGCCAGTGTCAACTCGTTCTCAAACAATGAACGATTCAAATCCACATCAAAGTTTAAAGAAGAAATTGAAACCCCTAACACTGTTGTTCAAACAAAAAAACCTTTTACCTCCCAAGAACCCTTCTTCCAAGAACCGTGTGGTGGCTCGGAAGCTGTCGTTGCCGGAAACGGAGAAAACAGGGAACAGAGTAACGGTGTTTGTGAGAGTGAGACCAATTTCGAAGAAGGAAAAGGAAGCGGGTTCGAGGTGTTGCGTAAGGATCGTGAATCCCCGTGACGTTTATTTGACCGAATTCGTTAATCCTAACGATTACTTGAGGTTGAAGAGAATTCGTGGACGTCATTTCACCTTTGATGCTTGCTTTCCTGATTCAGCTACTCAACAGGAAGTTTATTCCACCTCGTGAGTTCTCTTCTCTATACCACCACATTCACATTCTCTTCATTCATAATTTTCCTAAATTTGGCTTTCCTATAAATATAGTATATCATTATTAAATTAAATATGTCTTATTGGATTCTCTTCCAATATTGGGTTTTTATATGGAAACTTTTTTTCAAACTCTTATGAAGTTTTATCAGTGCCTTCGCATCATAATGTTATTATTTGGTGTATGGTTTTTAAACTTGTTTACATTGCATTTTCAGAACCTCAGAACTTGTGGAAGGAGTTCTACAAGGGAGGAATGGGACAGTTTTCTGTTATGGTGCCACTGGAGCTGGAAAAACTTACACAATGCTTGGTACAGTGGAGAGCCCTGGGGTGATGGTGTTGGCAATTAAGGATCTTTTCCGTAAAATCAAGACGAGAAGTTGTGATGGAAACCATGCTGTTCATCTGTCCTATCTTGAGGTTTATAATGAAACTGTAAGAGATTTGATTTCACCTGGAAGATCTCTGGTTTTGAGAGAAGATAAACAGGTCCACTTTCTTATCTTAATTGTAATTTTAAAAGAAAATTAGCCATGTTCAAGAGAAATGTTACTGATAATTTGTGCATGTTATGGTACCTGTCACTACATACATGACTTTGAAATAAATTGAATGATTTTTCAATAGTATATCTTGATGCAAGTACATAGGTACAGTCAATTTACACAGATATGATAATATTTTGATAAGCATTCAAAGTTCATGTATACTGAGTCACATATCAAGCTGTAATTGTAGATTGCATTGTTTTGCATTAGGCCACAATAACTGCATTTCAACCACAACTGCGGCAATACATCAGCATGGGAAATTTAATACATTTAGCTCATGTTTACTAGTATGTTTTTTAGGGGCCATCTATACTACTAGGTGAAAGGAATAAGAACTTATTTTTCCTTGTAGGCATTAATACTTAGCTCATTAGTCTTAATGAGGAACCTTGTAGTTTAATTTAAATACCTGCTGATTAATATTATTTCAATTCTTCACCTACTAGCCCCTCCAGCCAGATTAAATATATGAAAAATGAATTTTTGTTTGTTGTGAAGAATTCTTGTTTTCGCTGCATCCCATTAAATCACAATCTGATCGTCCCTTGTCTAACTATATTTTAGGGGATTGTGGCAGCTGGTCTTACACAATACAGAGTTTACTCTACTGATGAAGTAATACTCTGAACCATTCTAGTATATTGGAAGACTGCTGTATGAATTTTTTGAGTTTTTATTTGCTTTTGCTGCTTCAGGTGATGACATTGCTTCAGCAAGGAAATCATAACAGAACTACAGAACCAACTTGTGCAAATGAAACATCTTCACGTTCCCATGCTGTCTTGCAGGTACTCTTTTGAAGGTTGTTTACAGAAAATGATGCAAAAACCCTTATATGCTGTGATTGTGACTTGTGCTTAGTTTATTTGTTACATATAGGTTGTTGTTGAATACCAAGTTAGAGATGCTGCAATGAATATTATTAACAGTGTGGGAAAGCTCTCGTTGGTTGATCTTGCAGGGTCAGAGAGAGCTCTTGCCACAGATCAAAGAACACTTAGATCTCTTGAGGGTGCCAACATTAACCGATCTCTTCTTGCACTAAGCTGCTGCATTAATGCTCTTGTAGATGGAAAGAAGCATATACCATACCGAAATTCAAAATTGACTCAGCTTCTCAAAGATTCACTAGGAGGAACATGCAGCACTGTCATGATTGCTAGCATAAGCCCGAGTAACCTCTCATCTGGTGAAACTCAAAACACCCTTCATTGGGCTGATAGAGCCAAGGAGATTCGAACAAAGGTTGAATCCTCTAACCATTTCAAAATTTCACTGACAAAATAGTATGAGTATTTTCTAAATGTTTTGTCATAAATCGTCATGTGTATTAATATTTTGGTTTATGGAGTGATAACAAGTAGGTTTTTATCCTTTGATAATGTTCACATTTTTTTTCGTTTGGAATTTTTCATCTTCTGTCAAATATATCACTCCGTTGATTTTGAATAATGAAACTGAAATCTGTTAGACATGGATGCAGGCAAATGATGCAAATGAAGATCTATTTCCAGTAACTGAAACAGGAACAGACCAGGCCAAGCTGGTACTTGAGCTGCAGAAGGAGAATCATGAAATGCGAATGCAGCTAGCACGACAGCAACAAAAGCTTTTGACACTCGAAGCACAGTCCTTAGCAGCATATTCCTGCTCAACACCACCATTCGTTTCATCTCTTCTTTCGACTCCTCCAACTCCTGTTCAACCAAATGAAAAGCAATGGACCAGACCCTCTTTCTTCACTGCAATTTATCTCACTCCAGAGACCAAGTGCAACGGTGAGAAGATAGGCATCATTGTCAGAACACTTAATCAAAATGTAAAATCCCTTGAGTCAGAGATAGAGAGAATGGAAAAGGACCACTCTTTGCTGATAAAACAGAAAGATGATGTTATTTGCGGGCTTTCACAAAAAAGTCGGAAAACAGCAGCAACAACAGAGAAAGTGGTAACCAGGTCTAGCATACGGACAAAGAGTGCACGTCATTTTTTTCAATCACCACTACCAATGGCCATGAAACGAAGCTTTTGTGCATTAGGTGGGAGAAAAACTAGAACTCATGTCATGTCTGAACCTACTGCACATTCATCCACGCTTCTTCAGCAGTAGGACCAGATGGTTGCTTTTGGAGACAACTACTTAGTGATTTTTTTATTTTTTATTGTATTTAGTGATTATTTTATTTCTTATTGTATTCCTTCATTCATTTTTTTCTGATTTGATTTGAGTTGGAATATTAACATTTCATCTCTTCAATTTCAATATGATTATCAGTTTGTAGAATCTTATACAATATATTATTATTATTGTTATTATTTGTTTAAACCAAAATTAGCTAACCCCACGAGGAACTCTCGATCGAATTACTTGGTCTAATAATTCAATATAAACGATGAATTTTACTATCAAATCTTAAAATCAAAAGTTTTTGTTTTGTAGATCAACTCTATAAATATTTTTAAAATTTTAAAACTATTGAATGTTTTTAAATAATTTCAAATGAACGTATAATAAAGTTTTAAATACTTAATAATTCAATATAAACGATGAATTTTACTAATCTAACCAAAATCAAAAGTTCTTGTTTAGTAGATTAACTCTTCAAAAATTTAAAACTATTGGACATTTCATTAAAAAAATTCAAATAAATGTATAATAAATTTGTTAAAAATATAAGTAGATATCGGTGACTAGATTGCATAGTTATAAATATCATATTTATATAAAACTTTGTGTGTTTGATCATTAATATATTATTGAATAATCTACGATTGAATTAGTAAAATTCTCCGTTTATATTAAATTATTAAGCGGAGTAAGTCATCCCAAAGTTACTCCTAGAGTCAACGGATCTCCATCCAACCATAAATATTTTAAGTTAGCCTAACACACAAGCAGCTGAATTTAATGTAGTTGAATCTCTATTTGTCAAATTAAGGGTTAGTCGAACTAGCAACAACTAAAAAGGAGTTAAGTGATTCTTTTTCAGTTCCACAAAGGTTTGCAAGGGTCGTGTGGTCTTCAGTGACAATCTAAACATATGGGTATTGACAACTCAACGGTACAATTTGTATTTAATGCTTACAGCGCCACTAACCATGAACATCTATATTTGCGAAGAGGCAATGGCAATTCAGCCTCAACTCCTAAACCACACCAATTCAGCCAAAACCCCAAACAAGCCTCGCCAATTCAGCCCCAACTCCTAAACCACCCCTAGGGTTTTCTTTTTCCCCAACTAACTCAAGCCAAAAATTCCTATATTATATTAAGATACACTTAATTAATACTATTTATCAAAGTGAAGCACTTCTAATTTTAAACCACAAAACACCAACACTTACTTTTGAAAAATTTCTTGAAGAACATCAAAGACTATTTGTCATAGTTCAAAAATAATTTGAATCACTTCAAAAACATTTTTAATTTTCAAAAATCAATTGATTTGGAGATAGATACTAAACCACGTATTTTTAAAAATACAACTTACTAAATTTGTTTCCAAACTTTTCTTAAAAGAATAAGACTTTTTTTTGTCTCATCTCTTTCTTTAAAATTTGTTACATGACACTAAAAGTTTCAACTATTTCTTAAAACTTAAACACTTAAAAATTCTCAAAGTCACCACTTCAAATCTACTAACTTTTTCAAAACTATAAAATTTTCAACAACAATTAAAATACAAATTTAGTTTCTTAACCCTTTTTAAATCAAAGGTCGAATAACAATCATCAAATCAAGCTTTCAAAACCAAGAAATTTGCACTATAGATTTCTCTCCTAGACATTTGATTATTTTAACTTATCAAGATATTTCATTATTTTTTAAATAAATTTAATTATATTTAAAAGTGGTCCATCAATGAACCACATATTAGATTGTTGACTCCATAAATAACTATATGCTTATTTATTTCTCACAATCTATCAAAGTGGTCTTAGACTCACGTTCAAAGGGATCAAGAGTAAAAGAAATTTGTTTTAAGAAATAAAAAAAATAAATAAAAATAATAATAATAATAATAATAATAGTAATAATAGTAATAATAATAATAATAATAATAATAATAATAATAATAATAATAATAATAATAATAATAATAATAATATGAATCACGGTTTGGGCTATATATATATATATATATATATTCTACTATTACATAATACAAACACTTTTGTCTCTCGACAAACACTTTATATTTTCTTCGTCTAAACCCATTTCACGAGAATTAACAGAAAGTCCAATCGCCAAGAACGCTCTCTCTGAGATTCACCGCATCGTATAACAATAAAATAAATGAATTTGAAAAAAGATACAAAAAGACAATTGTAATAAATGTTTTGTCATTAAAAAAAAAATTCAAATTCATTATAATTTTAACTCAACATGTGAGAGTAAGTGAGCGTCTTAGAATACCAACAATCAACATATGTCACTACCAAGAAAACAATTTCGTTCTAGAGGTAGATAATTAGTGTTGTTTGACAAGAGGAGATTTCTTTATTCTACTGTGCAATGATTTAAAAAGATATCTATTACCATATGTAAATTGAAATTCAATCTACTAGAGGCAGAATAAAAGTTCAATTCTCTAGAGGCAAAATGAAAATCCATTTTAGACAATCAACATAGAGTTTAAATAATTATTATTTTATAAAGCGAATATTTAAATTCTACTTTATAAAATTGAATCTATCTTCAACAAGAGTTTTGTAAAAATATATGCTCATTGATGATCACTGTCTATAAATTTATGGTCGATTATTGCAAAATCAGGACCATTAATGGTACAATGGAATCTTATACGTACAATAGGTACCTTTCATCTTGTGAATTCTCAGCTCATTAATTTTGTCATGGCCAACTCTAGGGGGTAGTCGATGGCAATGATAACTTTAATTATGATAATATTCAATTTGATATGTACATATGGCTAAGAGGCTACCTCAAGTAGTAGGACAGATTAGTTTGCCACAAGTTTTGTCTTACGTCAACACTCAACAAGTGAACACGTCTTATGCTAGAGGACAAGCCTTGAGCCCAACAGTTGGAACAACAAGACCAATTGTTGGTTATTCGACTCAACAACTATAGGGGTGTTATTCACCTGGTTCAGCTAACACAACAACATATATGTCAAGACCAGACATAACAGTTCCCCCTTGTGGATTCGGGTATACCAAGAGGAGTTGGTGGTTACGTTGGAGAACAAACTTGGATAACCAATCCACTTTACTAGTATAACACTCCAATGCACTACAAATATAACATTGTTTTGTGGCCATCTTAAGAAAGATTTTGTGGTTGAAACAAACCATCACAAATTAATAGGCAAAAATATCCTCACAAAATGCTAAAATTTAAATTGGTTGTTATTAGTGGCTGAAAAAACGCTCACAAATCAAAAATATTTTTTTTTGATGATTTTTACTTTTCTGGCGGTAAAAAACGGTCAAAAAAATATTAAAGAAAAAACTTATTTAAATTTGTAGCCGCAAAGGCCGCCACAAACTGAACATGCTCTTCTATATGCTCGATCTGCCACAAATGCTATTTTTTCTCTCTCTATATATGATTCTATCATTCCTCCTCTCATTTCTTACTTCTAATTTCTCTCTAAATTTTGTCTTTATCTTCTCTCTACAAATATTTTTCCTACAATTTTTATTTTAAAACAATTGTAATGCTTCTTGTATTAGATTAATTTTGTACTTCTCTCATGAGTTTCGTTAAGTCTTTACTTTATGTTTTATTTTTTAATGTTAATTTTTTATTTGAAGTTATTTATTTAATGAATATTATTTAATATTTTATGTTTTGATAGTGGTATTATTGTATTGATTATGAAGAGTTTTTATTTGTTCATAAGCTTCAAGTCAGACACTATCCTGCATCAAGTTAATATGTAATGCATTTTAAATATAGATTAGTAATTTATATATTTATTATTAAAAAAAAGTTAAATGATTATAAAGTATTTTTAGAGCGTTAATATTTTATTTTAGAATATGAAATATATTATTTTTAAAATTGGTGATAATATTATTTTTGCTTAATTATAATTTTGGTCTCTATATTTTCACTTGACATGTTCCTAATATATGTATTGACACTATCAATTTTCCCCGGATTCCTGATTGAAGATACTGGAGCACATAAATTAGGAACTTGGTATGTTCATTACTCCCTCTATTTCAAATCTTTGATAATTTTAATATTATTCTAAAATAAAATATAAATAAAAATTGTATCTAACAAATCTATGTATGTGATTTAAATTTTAGATCAAATACGTCATTATTTCAAATATTATTTTCGTTTATATTTCATTTCGAATGGAGTAATAATTAATAGAGATAAAAGTATTTTTTATTAAAAAAGAAAAGAGAGAGAGAAGAATATTTTGGTCAAAATATACATTAACAAATGATTTTTTTGCTAATCTTTATTGAAAAACCTTAAAATACCAAGGAAATGGAACAGAGTGAATACAAGTCTACAACACGCATTATTTTAAGCTCTTCTTCAAGAAAAAATTAACTCTTCCATTCATTTGTGTGTTCCTTAGTAATGTGTATATTATAATTATATGTACCACTGAGCAGTTATGTTTCAAAAAAATTGAAGGTATGCACTTGTGTTGATTGCAATGTATAATGTTGGAGATCTAATAGGAAGATACATCCCACTGATTGAATTATTGAAATTGGAGTCACGAAAGTTAACAACGGTAGCAATTCTATGTCGTTTCTTACTTGTTCCAGCATTTTATTTCACTGCAAAGTATGGTGACCAGGGCTGGATGATAATGTTGACATCATTCTTGGGCCTATCCAATGGCTATCTCACTGTTTGTGTTATGACATCTGCACCCAAAGGTTATAAGGTGAGACTATATTCAATATTAAATTAACAAAATTAAATAAATGATTTTGTAATTTAAAATGTTTAAAAAATAAATTTTGATAAAAGATTTAATAATTTTAATAAAATTTTAAATTCGCCTTAATTAGGCATCTATATATATGTTGGATGGGTCATGCTTAAAACCTATTGAAGTTGAGGCACATTAATATTTTCATGTTTTGATTTATTGTAGGGTCCTGAACAAAATGCCTTGGGAAACTTGTTGGTGTTGTTTCTACTTGGAGGTATTTTTGCAGGGGTGACACTAGACTGGTTGTGGTTGATAGGTAAAGGTTGGTGAAATCTTAAGTTGGTGTTATCTCTCGAGATATGGTTCAATGACACAAAAAATACACCAGGGGTGTATTTGTAATTGTTTCCATAAATAATAAAGGTAGTGACTATGTAGTATGTATTTCAAATTTATTTTCAATATTGTTTCTTTTTTAAGATGATGAAAAATGACTAAGAAATCATCTTAAATTTTTATTTTGAACATGAGTGAAGACGACGAAGAAGAGAAAAATGTAAGTGTTTTTTCTTTTTAGATTTTAAAGATTAATATAAGAAAAGAAATTTATAGAACTAATATAAAAAATAACAAATTTAAGGGACTAATATAAAAAGAAAAACATAATAAATCAATATAAGAAAAATAAATTTAAAGGATTAATATGCGATTATTTTGCTGATTTAGATTTGTGACATTCGCAATGTTAAGATCATCTCAAATTATTATTTAAAAATATAACAATGTTCGACGATGTTTAATAAATTAATTAATTAATGATTTTTTTAGTCTTTAGAGTTGAGACAATAACTTTATTGATATTTGTTCGATAAAAATAATAGAAAATAAATGAGTTTCTAAAAATTCGACTTGCAAATTAAAACCAATAAATTCATTAAGACGAAAAAAAATATTAACTTATAATTTTCACGAATAACGTCTATTATCTTTAAAATTTTAAACAACTTTAAAACATTTGTTCACTTTAAAATTTATTGGATAATATTTTTATTAGATTGAAATATCTGGCCCATTAAAAAAAAATACAGAATTCAGATCAATTCATAGAAGAAAAAAAAATAGAACTTTCCATGTCTTAAAAAAAAAATAGACACAAATTATTCCCTAAACCAAAATCTATCATTGAAACTGATTTGGATAACCATAAAAAAAATAAATAAATAAATAAAAATAAATAAATAAGTAAATAAATAATAATAATAATAATAATAATAATAATAACAATAATAATAATAACAATAACAATAATAATAATAATAATAATAATAATAATAATAATAATAATAATAATAATAATAATAATAATAA
>NC_021160.2:49353283-49397942 GCF_000331145.2 Cicer arietinum
TAATAATAATAATAATAATAATAATAATAATAATAATAATAATAATAATAATAATAATAATAATAATAATAATAATAATAATAATAATAATAATAATAATATGAACATCAAGAACATAATACCATAATCAACTTAAAAGATTAATATGGAACACCCAAAGTCATGTCATTGTGGTGATCACATCACCTTTACCCCTCACCCTCAAAAACATATAAAAAAAATATTTTACCATTTTTATCCCTACTACTTGATAGTTAACATTTTTGAAATTATTAATATTTCAAATAATTTTAATTTTTTTTTAAAAAAAAGGTTCTAGAAAATTTTCATTTCTTAAGTTTTGAGTTCATCCAGATTTCAATTTCTTCTTAAAAATTATGAAAAAAATGAATTCAAAAGTTTCACATTCATTAAAATTTTTAAATATATTTTTTAAAAAAATTAAATTTTAGAAGTTTCACATTTATCCAAATTTTTATTTTTTAACTTTTAAAAAAATTATATTTCAGAAGTTTCACATCCATTCAAAAGTTTTAAAATTCTTTTAAACTTTTGGAAAAATTGCATTTCGGAAGTTTCTCATTTACCTAAAGTTTTAAATTTTTCTTAAATTTTTAAAAAATTGCATTTTTGTAAGTTTTTCAATTTATCCAAAGTTTCAATTTATTTTTTAAAAAAATAAAAAATTTACGTTTTGAAACTTTCAAATCTAATCAAATTTTTAAAAATGGAGAAAAATAATTTTCTTGTACTTCAAAATTGTTTAAATGGTTAAAACGAACAAAAATATATAAGTGTAGGTGGGGTGAATAATAGACTCCTCTCACCTTTATTTTGGGGCTATTTTTGAGACCGCAATCCATGTTGAAATACAAAATTATAGACCAACCCAATACCCATTGGACTGGACTAGTTTTGACGGATCTGGATATCACTTTCACTTCAAAGCCCAAATTGGAGCAACTTGGATTTATGGCAAATTGCAACTTTGGTAAGAAGAATAGGTGACGTTATTCTTGCGTATTTGGTGCATCATGGGGCCATAAAAGAGAGAGCTTGAGTAGCCCCCAATTTTCCTTCAAGTCCTACAAGTTCTTTACGTCAAGGTTGACAAAAAAAAAAGTATAATTAAGTCAAGAAAAAGAAAGTTAAGAAAGTAAGGCACGTCAAAGTGTACCGTAGCGATATTGTTAGATATATATAATTAAATATTTAATAATATAATTGAAGTTTATTAAATTTAGTTACAAGTTGGTTAATATTAATTACAAATTAATTAAAATTTGTTAATTTTGGTAAGATCAGTATAAAGTGTATTATATATCAATTGCAATTGACTTTTTTTATTCATCCAATCTGCATGCACTTTAAATCTCATTACAATTGATTGATACGTGGCACCATATTTATTGCTTTTTATGTTCTTATGGTCCCATATAAAGTTTTGCTTTGGGACTAAGGATCGAGAACGCAAACTTACAAAAGACATTAGTCAATATGTATTTATTAACTTGTAAAATATCGTGTATAATGTGTTGCTCTATAGTTTCTAGAAGGATAATCCAAATCAAAGTGATAATTGATCATATGCTTATATTGCCTCCACTTTTCTAATTAGAAGATTCCTTTTCGTGTTTTAAATGTCTCCAACAACGACAACCAAGGAAATTATTTGTAATAATGCTTCTAATTTCAACCCCTTAAAGACAATGTTTCTTTTAATTTTTTTTTATTTTGATAAGCGACAATATTTCTGTTGTGTGTAAGGAGTCGAACCACCTTATGTCTCATCAAATACGAAAGTAAATCAATTTGTGCGGAAAGTTGGAAGACTTCAAAGGCATAAGAAAGATAGAGATGGGGGAGAGAAGTAAAAGAGAGAAAATAGAAGATATGATGATATGATGAGTACTATATGATGAAAAGTAAGGTGAAAATATATTAGGCTTAACTAGCTGGGTTTTGCAAATATGAGTGTATTGTACAAACAAAAATTTGATTTAATTATAAAATTTAAAATTTATTTCCAAACTATTTTTTGTCGTATGCTTATTTTTATATTTAAATTTGATAATTTTAAAATTTTGGTATGACTTATGGTCTATAGATTAATTTCAAATTAACTTTTTTAAATTAGTAATTTTACTTATTTTTAGATAATTTAACAAAGTCAATGAAATTAAGTTATATTTTGATATTTAACACGACATTTAAAAAAATTAAAATTTTAATATGACATCTATTTAAATTTTATTTCATAATAATATATTTAAATATGTCAAATCAAATGACAAAGTTCAAATTTTATCGAAAATAAACGTAAAATAATCAATATTAATATCAATATTATCAATAATAAATTATATAAAAAATTAGTGAATTAACGATTTAATACAAAATACTGTGTTTAACATAATAATACTAAGTTATTTTGTTTGTTTAATAAATAATCTGACATGACATTAATGTAACGGAAGTTAAATCATGAACCTTTATTGCTCAACCTTAACTATTTTCACTACTAATGAAAACAATAGAATGAAAATAAAAACAATTAAAAAAGAGTGCAATTTTAAATTAAAAATTGAAAATGTAAATACAAGAAAAAGTATGAGAGAATAAATACGGTATAAAATACAATCATCTGTATACCACAAATGTGCCAAGTGCCAACAAGAAAAAGAAAATAGAAAGGTTTTTTAAGTTTAAATGTTGGTTCCCCACTTGAGCATATAACGACAAGGATACACTTTTGAGCTCCACTAGAAAATGTCAAAGGTAAACTTTAAAATGATTTAAGACAGCTATTCATTGCTGTGTCGTGTGTAAGAAACGTGACACTTCAAACTCTCTTTGTGTGGGTGGTAGAGAGGAATGCAACCAAAGAAGAAAGGAAAAAGATAAGCCGAAGATAATGACTATCGATCATAGAATCAATTTGATTAAACATGATCAAAAATGTGTATGATTGCTTTTGTTTGTCCATGACTCCATGTGTCACCTTCTACTAGTTTGTACAGCTTTAAGTTTGAACTTCACATGTTACCAATTTGTCACGAGCTATATACTATTGTATATGGAAAATCAAATTTAGTGGAAAAGAACAACTACACCACAAATTCTTCAATCTTTGTTGAACATATAATTAATTCCTCTTTTTCTAATGTGTATTTCATCTTATTAAATATTTTATGACCAAAAGATGTAATAATCCTCTATTTATTTATCTGCTTCTATAAAGGAATTTTTGTATGATCACAAATCTATATTATTTAGACACAAAATACAAGACATTTAATTTTTTTCAAATGATAGTATAATAAAACATTATGTTTTTGTTTTCTACATATTATGTGCATAAATGATATAAATTTGTGCTTGTCATCATACAAGAATTACTTGCTTCCATAACACATAGTATATAATACATACACGCACAATATAATAATCACATTAATGCATATAAGAAATTAATTATTAACTCTAGTTAATGCATACTATATAATAATCAGTAACATTTTTACTTATACTCAATGAAGAAATAGAGAAAAATAAATGATTTAGTAATTAAAATATTAAATATATAGAAAAAAGATGAACATAAATATTTGATCAAATTCTATAGAAAAAAGATAATATAAGTCTTCTTAAAATATTAAGATTAAATGTGTCATCAATTTCATCCTTCAAGTTATTTATTTTTATCATATTAATCCTTTTAAATTTTTAAAAAGTAAAAAGGTGTGAACTTTGTGAAATGTGAGAAACAAAATAGATCAAGTCAACATCACTAAAATATACAACTCAGAAATATGTGTCGAAGTCTTTATTTTGATAAATACGTGAAGTTGCGTCGAAGAATAACAATTACTATATTGGTAATGTGAGTCATGTCATGCCACTAACTGTTATATTTATTTTCTATCTTGTAAAGCTCCTTTTTGGAGGTTGTATAATCAATTTCAGAAATCTAAATTTAAATTTAAGTCTAACTGAAACAATTGTCGGATTCTCAGTAGATTTCAAAATATGTCACTTTACTTTATACAATTATCCTTTTCTTTGTTTGATTCATGCACTTTAATTCCTGGTATTTTTCTTTCTTATTTACTTTTCAACACTTAATTAATTTCATGTTTATTGATTTTTTCTTTATATTTATGCAACACTTCTTTAAAAACCATGCACATATTTTTATCACTGGCGAAGTTGTGGGATTTTAGAGAAAATGAGAAAAAATACTAATAAGGATTTGAATATTATTGATAATAATTTTATGTTAATTTGATTACAAAAGATTCAATATTAATCTCTATTTATAGAGAAACATATACTCAATCATAAATCATGAATAAATTATAATAATAACGAGGGATATTCTAATATATCGCTATGATTATAAATTAATTATAAGAAATAACTCAAGATACTCTAATATAATATATAAAATATTTTATAATATTTTAACGATCACAAACAATCTTTTTTTTTTTTTTTTGAAAACATGCGTTCTAAATCCGGAGTTCTTGAATTTCTGTCAAAGTTCACAATTTCCTTCATCCACAATATTTGCATTCCATCTCTATTTCATACTAAAATGTTTTATTGCATTGAAATTTATTTTTATAAATTATTGTTCCATTCATCCCATAATCCATTACATTTTACATTTCGAAACTTGATTTGGTAAGATTATTCATTCACATTAGTTTTATGAAAATTGAATATCAAATATTTACCGGACTAGGTATTGAATCAATTTTTTAACTTGTCAACAACAAGATTCTTGATTATTTGGAAAAACTTGAGGTAAAATTAGAGGATGAAGATTAGGCTCTAATACTTATAAGTGCTTTGCCAAATACATGTGAGCATTTCAAATAGGTCACACTATTTGGAAGAGATAAAACCATCACTCTTGATGAATTATCATGAGAGGAATGAACAGAGATGTAAAAGGACTAATAAAAATTCATGTAATCATAATAGATGTGGGTACGAAGGAATTGGATAATGGATTCTAGTTGCACTTTTCATCTGTCCAAGAAATGATTATTTTAAGTCGAAAGACTTGTCTCGAGGAAGAGAAGTGTTGTTAAGAAATAATAAAAATTCCATTTTTATGGGATAAAATTCTCACTCACGAGAAATCTTCACTAAAACATAAATATGTAATTAAGAGAAAACATTAATTTAGATGAAATATGTCACACTAATAAAGTAATACAAATCGTATTATTATTATCATCGGAACATTGACAACTACAAATAAAACAACCACAACAACAAATTATTCCGAACTTTCCAAAAAATGAAATAACACAAGAATAATGAATATGCAAACAAACTATCTAGAAGTATACAAACACAATGATATACTACACACATATTTACAAGAAATCATTAATGTCCAAAGTACTCTCTGGAATTTCGAACTTGAATATGTCACTGCAATATGTATCCCTTTCTTCCTCTGTGCTGCTATTCACATAAGTTGACGATGAATTCAACGGTGTTGGTGTCGACAAAGGCGTAGACAAAACAGATTCATATTCCATATTGCTTTTGTTTGTGTCGTTAAGGCAATGTACCAATTCTGAATATTGTCGAGAAATCAAATCCTCCCCAAAAAAACAAGGATTTGAATTTTGTGCTGAACTTGAACAACTCATGTTGCTTATTAAATTGCTTGATAAGCCATTATCTACATTGTTGTTGGTTTGAGTTGGTATTTGAAACTGAATTTGTGGTGAAACTTGACTTTGTAATTGTTGTTGAGTACAATAATTAGCAACATTATTGATTTGTTGTTGATTTTGTGAAACCAAGTTTGTGTTATTTTCATTCTTCAAGTTCAACAGGGTAGCTAGCTTTAACAACTCTGGATTCATCAAAGCTTGAGCACCACTTAATATGTTCAGAAAATTTGGATTGGTTCCCCCTAATAAAGCTGATCTAAGGATGGAAGAGATGTCAAGTAGATCAAGACGTGGAGCATGAGTAACAGGGTCAATTCCCATTCGAAGTAGCCTCTTCCTAATGTGTGTGTTCCAATAGTTCTTTATTTCATTGTCTGTTCGTCCTGGCAATCTTGCCGCTATAGCTGACCACCTATAATATTCACCATAAACAATAAAATGATTAGCATAAAGTCTTTCAACAACAACATCAACAAATTAAAAAACTTTTCACACTAGCTAATTAGTCGAATTGAATACATGGATCAAAACTGAATCATGTCTTTTTATTTTTCATATAAATTTAGATGGTTTAACTATAAGTGTCAATTTTAGTTTTCTAAATCAAATTGTGTCGAAAATTAATATATATAGTACTATATAAAAAAATTTAACTTGAACTACAAAAACATATTTATTGTATAGTTTATGAAAAACAAAGAAAATGACACACATACTTGTTTCCAAGGACACTATGAAGTTGAATGATTGATTCTTCTTCTTCAAAGGAGAATCTTCCTCTCTTGATATCGGGTCTCAAGTAATTCGTCCATCGAAGACGACAACTTTTGCCACACCTTTGAAGACCTATAATAATAATATTCAACCAAAAAAATCATTAGAAAAGGTTATAAATAAAGAAAAAGTAATAAAATTGATTCATATAAATAGATTAGTACCAGCATTTTTGGGTAGGTTGCGCCAATTTCCAGGTCCATGAGTTTGAATGTAGTTGATAAGCATATGATCTTCTTCAGGGGTCCATGGACCTTTTTTGAGTCCACTTTTATCACAACAAGGTGATCTTCCCATTTCAAAAAGATAGTGTAGATGAATGAATATTATGATTTTCAAAAAGATGTAGCCGAAAAGTGCACTTAAATCCAAAACACTTAAACTATTTTGAAGAAAGTAAACTTTTGTAATTTGTTTTAATGCAAATCACAATGACCTCTGTTTTTATAGCTCAAGAAAGGAAGGTTATATGTTTGAAGTCAAAAGGATTTGGTGCCGTCCATCTGCAACGTATTTCAACAATGTATCCACATATAAATATATTTTTGATAAAAATGTATACCAATATGATTGTACTTTAAATTATCAATTATGCACATTTTTGTATTTATTTGATACTATATACATGGTATACGTATGCAATACTTCCACACAGTGGATTGCACAAGAGTATGGATCCCCACCCCCCAACAGGCCAGCACACATTTAACGATGTGATATACAGCTTCAAAACTGAATCATACTCTTTTTTTTTTATTTATTTTGGGTAAATTCAGAGGTGAATAGTAAAAAATTTAGAAAAATATATAATTTTAGTTTTATAAGGTTAGTCAAGTTTCCTATTAAATCTTTAATTTTTTTTTTATTCTTGATTTGATTTTTTTAAGTGATATCATTTTTACAATATTAACTTTTATATTATGGTCAATTTATATAAATGTCATTTTTTAGTAATTCTATTAAAAAACGTCATGTGATCCTTACGATGTTGGCGTGTACATAAAAGTGTTGAAGTGACACGTTATAAATATAGATAATTCATATATTGGTCTATTAAATTTAAAAAAAATATATTTTTAATCATCTAAATTTAAGCCAATTTTTACTCATGTTCAATCTTCATTTTCTATCTTTTCGTCGTATTCCTCTTCACCATCTTCTACTTCCATTGTATCTTTGAAAAATTTAAAATTCAGAATTTGTAATACAAATAGAAAAATAAAAAATGTAAACCATGTGGGTTAGGGAAAACCTAAAACAATCCATCATTTCAACAAGATCTAAAAAATGAGTTGTTGTAAATAAAGAGAAATTCAGTATATGAGTTTTAAGAATAGTTTTTTCTAGTTGTAAATGTCAATTAGAGATTTTAAGAAGGATTTTTTTCTGCACAAATTAATTGTTGTTTTTGTTTCTGAGTTTCAAGAAGGAATTTTTTTTTTTTATAGGTTTTAAGAAGGATTTTTTATAGGTTGCACAAATTAGTTGTTGATTTTGTTTTTATGGGTTTCATGAAGGATTTCTTTGTCCATCTTCGATCACAATTGAAAGGATTTAAAGTTTTAAGCTACGTGTTTCTTCTTATTGTAACAATATAACTTAAAATCTTCATCATCAACTTTCATAAACTTAAAAATAGCCCAAATTTTTCAAATTCAAAAACAAAACAAATTTGAAGCTAAAACCTAAAATATCCAGAGGTATGAACATGAATCTCAACTTGGAACAATAAATATACAATAGAAGATGACGAAGAGAAAGAAAGAATAATAGTTCAAACAAAATAGAAATTACAAGGTCAATTCAAGAAAATTAAAAAACGTAAATGACCAATTTGTAAATTAGTCAAATTTTATTGACTACAATAAATTTTATTTTTTTTAGTTTGAAGAATTCTAACTTTTTTACCACATCAGCATTATTATGTACAAGTTAGCTTTATAAATGTCACATGGTGTTTTTTAATGGAACTTATAAAAAATGACATTTTCATAAACGACTTATAATTTAAAAGTTAACATTGCAAACATGATATAATTTAAAAATAAAAAAAAATAAAAATAAAAACTTAAAAAGTTTAGATGAAAACTAAATTAAATTTAACGACTAAAATTGTATTAAATTTTTGTCATTGTTTATCTTCGGAAATATATGACATTTCCTTTAATAATTCCAAACGCCCTAAATATTTATAATATAAAATGGGGACCTAAAATGATAAAAATAGTTTGATCTAAAGAATTTATTTAACTATTAATTTACAGATATGTCGAATTGATGCATATACACTGGAATTTCTTTCAATTTAATCTGCCAAAATATACTTTCATTTAAACTCTTCTTTATTAAAAAAAGTAAATTCTTTTGGTGCATCATGGCTTACCTAGGGGTGTACATAAGTGCGGCTCGATTTGTCAACCCGATCACCCAACCCAATCTAACTCGATTTTTACATGTATCCAGTCACTTTCGGGTTCGACCCAACCCAATCCATTGAAACCCGCTTATATTTGGTTCGAGTAATGGGTTTAACAAATTAAACTCGTCGACCCGTAGACTCGACTCGGTAACTAGTTATATATATATATTTTTTTTTAAATTTTGTTTGATAGTCCCAACAGTTCAATAGAGTTTTTTTGTTCTTCTTCTTTAAATTTTCAGCTTCTTGAAGCTGCACCGCCGTCCACATTCTTCTTTTGTTACGTGTGTGCTCACAACTCTTATGATTTTTATACAAACTAGGTATAATAAAATATTATTAATAACTGATTTTTATATGAATTATGTTGCAAGGTGTTCATGCGTTTAATAACTGATTTTTATATTAATAACTTCTTCTTTTGATGATTTTTTAAAGAATTGAATGATATGATTGAAATTTTATAGTTTTTGAGACATTCAAATATTAAATATATTTTTATTCAATATATTTTCGCGTAAAATAAAAAATAGATTATTATTTATGTATAACCCGTCAACCCAACCCAACCCATTCTTAATCGGGTCGGGTCGATTTAGGTTAAATGAAAAAATTCGGATTTAGAACTTAACCCAAATCCAAACATAATCGATTGGATCAGATATCACGTTTTGCCAAAATCAGTACAATTTAATTAATTTAATTAATTTATCTTGTGTATACATGATTTACAATTGTCCTAATAAAATTTAAATGTAATTTTTTTTATGTTATAATGTTAAACTTTTACCACTAAATTAATATTTTGTGAACAAATATGTATGTTAATAACTAAATAAACATCTCAATTTTAAATAATTGATTCGTGAATAACATTCATGTATAGTTAATTGATAAGGAACAAATATTTTTTTGATTTAAAATAAAAAAGATATACTAATAATTAAATTCACAAAATTAATTAACCTACCACCTATATGACTACTATATCAAAATTTTGAATGAATTTTAAACACCGATTAATTTACCGTATGGAGGAGTATGTGATTTCTTGGCATGCATAGGCACCCAATACGAATCATAAGGTAGAAGGAATCTCATTTGTTATACACGCTAGCTGCACATTTTTTGTAATTTAATTTACATAGTTGTAAAAAACAATGTATGAGTTTGAGGTCAATAAAATGCATAGTTGTAAAGGGGCTGACTTTTTCATTGAAAAAAAATATTATAAATTTCAAGTAGAGGTTGACGTTAGGTTTAAATGTATTGAGGGCAAGGAGGGATGGTAAAGGTGGTTCGGTTCCCATATCAAACATTTGGGAAAAGTTGGGTTATACACTTCGACTTTTTCACGGTTTGTACTTTTTATGGTTCCAAAAATAAATTACTTTATTTGTTTGTTGGTTAAACAGGTTTCATTTTTTATTGTTTTTGAGAAGAGGATAGTTTCAAATTAAAATAATAATATTAATGCACATGTTTAAAATCTCACCTAAGACTCAATTAAAAATTTATTCATGAAATATAAAGAATATGAATTCATTATTTAAATATCACTTTTTTTTTAGAGTTTTATTACAAATACAAAGACATTTTAATTAGCGTTTGAAATTGTTATTGGTCGGTCACTTTAAACCATCAAATCTGTTAAATTAAAGAAAAATTTAATTTATATATATTGTCAATGTATTTTATATTGTCAATCAATCACAATCGTTTGATTATTAGTAATGTGTTAATTATCTAAAACTTTTTACACTGTATAAAAAATAAACTCATTAAAAAAAATATGATTCAATATCCCACATAAATAGTTTAGTTGATGAACTAAAGAAATATCGAAGGATTTTAAAAAAGAAGATCCAAATTCAAACTCAGAGAAACTAAAATAATAATTAATTTACTAATATCTAGTTACCTGTATTAAAAATATCAATCAATTGAATCTCTCCATCAAAATATTTCTTTTATAAACATCCATCACAGTTAAACCAATACAAGAGATACAAATAGACTTTTTTTAATAAACAAATATTGAACTCTTAAAACTGTAGCATAAAATTTTATAAAATAAATAAATTGATTGATATAATTTTTTTAAACTAAAAGTTTATTAAAGAAAAGAAAAATAAAAACTGGAGGGACATAAACTAAATCTAGAAAAAGCAAAAAAAAATCTTTAAATGTAGGTTTTTTGATCTTTGGACAAAAATTATATAATATATCTTCTTTCTGAATATTTATTTTCTTTACCCTAAAAATCACATCAATAAAATACTATCTTCACTTGCATTAGAACCATCTTTCCATTCGCTAATTGTTATTGTCTTTTTTTTTTTCTTTCTATTTTTTGAAAAACATCTTGCAATACTTCTAAATTATTAATTGGTACGAAAGTACGTGTAAACTAGATTAACAAATCATTACATTTAAGAAACAAAATGCATATCTATTCGTTTTATTACTTAGCCATCACCTTTGATGTTTCAGAACTAATTAATGCTATGTAACGAAAAAAAAAAAAAACTGGTATTTTCTATAACAACAATCATACATAGTTACATACTGCCTTACGCTCTATGGACTCTCTTTATTTCAGCTTATCTTATGCTCTGTTTGAAGGTGATCTGTTGACAAAAACGTTTGAATTATTTAGGTTTTAAAATTATTTATTCATACTTTTAAACTATTATATTTAAATTATTATATGCTTTACAAAATAAATTATATAACTAACATAATTCAATAAAAATTGAACGTTTTCAATATGTATTTATGAGTTTGATTTTTGGTTGATGTACATGAAAGATCATTTGTTGCAAGAGTTTAACCCTCAAATAAATCTTTTTTATAAAAATAAAATAAAAGTGTTCTTAATCTCAAATATTATATATATTGTAACATCATGACAAATATATATACTCATTTATAAATATCATGTTTAATTAACTTTGAATTTAATTGTATAAATTTAAGACATCGTATATATTTCTAACATATTTTATTTTGAATGATTTATTTTTGTAAGATCATAAAACTAAATGAATAGTGTTTAAACAAACATAAAAAATAATCTTTTTAAACATTAAAAAAAGTAAAATTAAATTTTTATTATGTTAAGAAAAGGATTATGCATTCAAACACTGTGCACTTTATCTTATCATCATGCTTGAATGATTAGTTTATTATTTTGAGTGTAATAAGTTGGGGGGAAAAGTATGTAAAGTCAAATCCAAGAATATTGAGTTGATGATGTGTCAATCACACCACATATCTTCACATTCTTAGACACATGTCTATTTATAAACGGCCACAAAATCATGAAAGGGGAGTTTAATATTAGCTTAATTATAAGACATGTGTCCATTCTTATTCCACAAAAGAAGTCAACGATTCCTTATACGCAGTTCATATGTTCACATATAAACTTTGAAGCTAGCTAGCAATATGCAGGTTGCTTCATCTATAGTATTAGCATATCCTTGCAATTCAAAATCCATTGAAAATCAGGTGGCAAAATTCATCAACCCTTCATCTAACATTGTGGGAATTTATAAGTCAAATGGTTTTTTATTCCATCATTTCTTCTAAGTTTTTGTTTTTTTCTCAAAAATAATACTTTTATATTTGCTTTGAGATCTCAAACGATTTTTGCTCCTGTTTTGTAAGTTACAACCAGCACAAATTAAGAGGAAAGCTAATAAACTACTTACATTGATGTCACTTTGATATTGCTTGCTAAATGTGAAGTCCTTGTAATTCACAGTAGACATGATGGTCTTTTTTTGCCACGTACACATAGAGAATAATCTGGAAGAGTCGTATATATATTTAATTCATTTGCTTATGGTGTTTATCATGCAAGAACAATCTAAGGGTAAGGGTACAAAGCATTATTTTTATGACTTCAAAAAAAGTTTAAATTTATACTTGTCTCATGTCTCATGTGATATGTCATGAGTCTATGATCCTATATATTTTATTAATTTGAAAATTAAAATTAATTAAAAAATAATATTATTTCAACAAAGATATCAATTACAATAATTTAAGAAATTACTATTTTTGAATTTTAAAATATTTGAAAAAACTCAAAATAAAACATAGTAAAAATATTGTTCTCTCTATTTTTTTAGTCTATGTAAAATGATAAAATAGGTTGATTATTTTGATACAGATAGAGTAATAAATTGCATGTGATCTAATATCTGATTGTGCATATATTGAACAACATATCTTGGGAGAAGTCCACCTCTTAATTAGATTAATCTCTACATCTTCAATAATCTCTAATTTTTTATAGGATATTTGGACTACAAAGTAATAATAATAATGGTAATAATAATAATAATAATAATAATAATAATAATAATAATAATAATGGTAATAATAATAATAATAATAATAATTATTATTATTATAATAATAATAATAATAATAATAATAATAATAATAATAATAGTAATAATAATAATAATAATAATATTTTCTATGCTTGCCTCCTTGTTTGATGCCTTGACAAGGGTACACATTTATTAATTTTTCAAAACTTTTTCAGCTGTATTAAACAAAAATAAGAAATGTTTCATTGTCTAAGAGATGTGGTAATTATTAGAATTTAGGTTGATCTAACTCAATCATAATAAAATCGATTTGTAAGATTAGGGAATCGATTTGTAAGATTAGGGATATTTGTCTCATTTATATTCATTTTTCGATCATATCACATTCAATGTGACTTTTAATTAATACAATTCATCACGTTCAATTCTCTAAGGGAGCATTGTTATGAGTGATTTGATAGAAAATGATCCAAGATTTTGAATAGACTTTAATAAATTTGGGCCGAGTCTAACAATGTCTCAATCATAACAAAATTGTTGTTTTTTGAATTTTGGTAAACCGTTTTAAATATTATTTTTAGCCACCAAGATATTATTGGGTTGAGTCGTGAAATAGGTCACTCTCTTTAAGATGTTTCGCGGCACTGCCTAAAATTATGCAAGCAAACTATCAACCACGACGTTCTCATGATAAAATAGCTCAATTACAAAATGTATCAGTATTCTACTGTATTATAGAAAATCGCTCTAGAATTACTCCCTAAATATGATTATAATGACCACTCTAGAAGTATGGTACTAAGACTACTCATAAATCGAATGGACTACGAAATGAAAATCGCTCTAAAATAGAAAGAACAGTGGTATTAAGATTAGTCTAAAAATATCGAAGGACAAAAAGAAAAGGGAGAAGTGACTCAAAAGTTCATCAAACAAAAGAAGAAGAAGATAAAAAATTGAGAATTGCATCTAACTTTGGGGTGCTTTTCACAAGAGCTTGACACTCTATATATAGTAATGGAAACCAACTCATGTGTGTAAACTATCCATTGTGAGACTTTAATATTTACAGAGTTGAAAGCTAACCAATGTGATATTCTATATATTTTTTTCAATTTGCACTTTCAGTTTCAACAATCCTCCACTTGAATTTAAAAAATAATAATAATTTTGAATTAGCGTCAAACTGGTAAACCTGCACAATAGTCCCACGACGTAAGCAGTGCTATATAGTAGGTCTACTAGTAAACCTGCACAATAGGCCTAAAACGTAAACAATATCATGAATAGTACAGTCAGTGGCGTACCTGAGGCCGCCAATTCAGTTTGTCTAACACCTTCATCAGTGCTTTTGAAAAGTCTTACTATCAAAATAATTATATTTCTTTTAAGATCTTTTCAACATAGTGAGACTAATCAATAGAAATTCCCTTTTATGACCTAGTAATCTTGATTTCAAAGATTACATTTGCTTCTCTGAGATATTTCACATAAAAGTTGCTACACAATAGGTACAACATGAATGTTTGAATAAAATATGATAAATTCGTCTACATTGAGACATATGATCATGCAAATGCCAATTTTAGATTTCTAATAAATATATTTGTCACTTTCATTCACTTTAAACTCGTTCGATATAATCAAGTTATCAAACTTTTAATATCATTTCTTAACATGTTTAAGATCATATAGAGACTTATCTAACTTGCAAACCTTGTTTTCTTGTAAATGAATCACAAAACCTCCAGGTTGCTTCATATAGATTTCTTCTTTGAGGTCACTATTTAAAAAGGTAATTTTGACATCCATTAGGTAAACCACCAAGTTATGAATTGCATCAAGAGAAATTAGTACCCTAATGGATGTAATTATAGTTCTCAAAAAAACATATATATTTTCTCTATGCCTAAAACCTTTGGCTACAAGGAGAGTCTTGTATTTATCAACAGTTCATTTTATTTTATTTTTCAAAATCCATTTACAGCTTATCAATTTGTAACCATGAGGAAAATCTACTAAATGTTAAATCATGTTAGACTTTAAGGAATTTATCTCGTCGTTTATAGCTTTTTTCCATATATCTACATCCAAACACAACAAAGCTTCTTGAAGATTTTCACCATCATCTTCTAATATTTAGGTCATACAATCGATTCCATAATCTTTAGAATCTCTTACTTCTTTGATGTTCTGTTTTGCTATGTTTGTTGCTTTTAGTGTTCCTAATCACGGGGATATGACTTGTTATGATGCCTTCACTATTTCTCGATTTGAAAGAAAATTTGTCTATTGTGGATAGTTATATGAGGGAAAAAGTTTTAATGAGATGAGAAGTAGGCGTAATTTTGACATTTGAATACCCATAGATCTGAACATATGACTATTGTTTTGAATTTAAAAAACTCTTCTCAGACATAGTTCCTTCATCAACCGGTCATCTAATGACAAACATTCGATTTTCATAGATTTGACATAATGGATGTATAAAAATTTTGTGTTGGTTCAATTGTTTCTAAAACCACTAGAATATCATAGTTCATAACGTTGTCAGTAGAGTTAGAATCAATAATCTCTTTGGAAAACATGGCCGAACGAAACGTCTTAACATTGTTATTTTTTTTAGTTTCAAAAAACTATTTTAAAAAAACAAATTAGCCACTGAAGATATTACTAGGTTGAGTCACGAACTAGATCGCTCTCTTTAAGATGTTTAGTGACGCTGCTCAAAATTGTACAAGTAGACTATCAACTATGACATCTTTAGGATAAACTAGCTCAATTACAAAATGTATCGGTATTCTACTGATTGTAGAAAACTTTTATAGAATTACACCCTCAATATAACTATATATAATGATCACTCTAGAGGTATGGTACTAAGACCACTCATAAATTAAAGGGACGGCGATACAAAAATCTCTCTAAAATCGAAAGGACAATGGTATTATGACAACTCTAAAAATATCGAATGGACATAAAGAAAAAGGAGAAGTAGTTCATAAATGCATTAAGGAGAAAAAGGAGAAGAAAAAAAATTGAAAATTGTATTCAATTTTAATGTGTTTTCACAAGAATTTGACACTCTTTATATAGTGATAAAAACTATCTCATGTGTGTAAATTATCTAATATGAGACTTTATTTATTTTATAGAGTTGAAAGCTAATGTGTGAAAACTTTTCAAATATTTTTTTTTCAATTCACACTTTAAATTCCAACAAAAACTGACATGTAAAATAAATTATATTTCTCATTTTCAAACTATATGTTACTACCTCCGTCCTTAAATACAAGTCGTTATTGCAAATTTTACTCTTATTAAAAAAAGATGATAGTGTAATTAATATTATGTTCATTTTGTATAAAAAATTACTAAAATACCACTTGTATATTAATGTATTTAATAATAATTTTTCATATTCTAAAACAAAGTAGTATTATTAATTAAAGTTATGTTTGAAAAAAAAATGCTAGTAAGTTGAAAATAGACTTTTTTATTAAAGGGACAATTTTTTTGTCAATTAATGCTTATAGTTAAGAACAAATGTATTATTTAATGTGGTCCTCTTATTTAATGGGTTCCTTTAAGGAAAAGGAATTCATATATCCCATAAAAAGTATTTGCAAAATGGTCATTATTATTGCTTTAATCAATAAAATTTCTCCCTTGTTAAATGGGCATTAAAATATATGAACGTCACGCTTTAGAAAAGTATATAAATGCATGGTTTCCCTTTGCGTTTCGTGCATGGTTATCGACCGTATCTAGATCTAATCTACACGAACCGAATCTCTGTGTTGTATGAAGCCTGAATAACATTCATGCATCACCATATCTTGATAAATGTATATTTTAATTTATCGGTGTTGATATAGTTCTATATTGAATAAAATAATATGTGACAAAATATTTAAAAGTTGTTTGAGTAATTTTTATCTTATAAATCATTTTTATGGAATTGTATATATAAAATCTAATTTTAATTTTAATATGATATCAAAATACATTCATAATTTATTGAACTACATGCTATCAAATTACTACTATTAGATTACTTGAATTACGTTCAAATTGTTCAGTCGTATTCGTAAAAATAATATATTAAGAATCTCAAATTAAATAATAAGATAAGATCTAATATTACAATGTATTTTTTACAATTCTTTAAGTGAAATTGAATACTTGGCAGCGATTAATTTGTATATCCTAAATATATAGCAATATATCCATCTCCTAATTAATTAGTTGAATAATATAGTAGTATATGTTTATGGTGTGAATTTGTTATGTTATTGTTGTGAGGTTATCAAAACACCAACAAACTTTGAATCTTGCATGGCTTTGTTTCGTCAATATTTTCTGTTTTGTTAATAGTTGTGTGCGAGGTGCATGGCTGAGCTACACGTAGGACGATCACGCTACTCTCCATAGCTTCAAAGAATATTGCTCGATGATGACGTGCTAATGTTTACCAAATTGGGACATGTATATAATCGAATTAAATAACAAATGATTGAACTGTTGGTGCCTCAGTAAATGCACACGTGTTACCATTGATTTAAGTATATTTTTTAAATGGACGGTTATTCTATTATATTTTAGGTTAAATATCACTTGTGGTCCTTAACTTAATTTCAGTTAATGTTTTAGTCATTCATCTTTTTTTTTTCTTTCGATTTAGTCCTTTATTCCTAACAATATCAAATAAAGTATGAAAATATAAGTTTATTTGAAGATTTGTGTTACGAATTTGATGAAATTTGTATTATATTAAAGAATATAATTAATTTTATGAGTTTTGTTTGAAATTTTTTTTGAATTTTTGTATAAAAAAGGATAACATTGTTGAAATTTTAAAACATAAAATATCAAATTGTCACTTAAAATTAAAATAAAGGACCAAGTCGGGAAAAAAAAAAGATAAAGGACTAAAACGTTACTTGAAATTAAGTTAAGGGACCACAGATGTAATTTAGCTTATATTTTACATCAAATTCTCTTTATTCTTTTTATCTTAATTATTTAGTGACATAAATAAAATTATTTTATTAAACTATTGCATCTGCAAATAATTCAATTGATTTTATAATTTGCATCTATCTTTAGACTACGATATCATAAATTTTTCATCTAAAACATTCATAAAATCCATTTTAAAATACAAATCGTAAAACAATTTAAATTTGGTCAAACAATAAAAAATTATTAAACACATAGATGAGAAAAATTATCTAATAAACTCATTTATATATCTAAAAATCAAATAAGACAAATAAGAGTTTCTTTCCTCTTGTTTCACTCATTTCTAACAAATAAGGTTTAGTTACTCATGACAAAGATAGAGATTAGAGAATAATTTCAAGAAAGATTCATGAATGATTCTTGATAAAACTCTTTAAATGATGTTAGAACCAGTCTTCTCTGAGTTTCTATGTTATAACACAAGTTTCTGAACTTCAAAATAGCCAAAAGATCCCTGAAAAGTGAAAGAAACAAAAATTGCACTTTTATGCATTATGTAGCACGTCATGCACTCCAGCACAAGCTAGGGGCGCTCCAACACTCCTGAATAGAAACATATTGACAAAATACTGCAGAAATGCGCCCTGAACGCATGTATTTGTGTTCCAGTGCACAACATCTATTGTTTGAATTTTACTGTATCTTTTTTCCTCTTTTGAGTCTGAATTTAATTCTAGTGTCTTCATAAAAGTTGTAACTTATAGAGTTGCAAAATATTCCTATTTCCTACTATGTTAATTGATCATAGAGTTTGAGCGTATTGTAAAGGATGCTTATTTATATGTTAAGTCATCTGATGATAAGATTGGTTGGTCCAAGTGGATTTGGCATACTATGATACCTTTCTATTGTTCTTGTCCATTTGTGTGTCACATTTGGAACTGGCATAATAATACTTTGAAGGTTGCAGTTGGTCATAGTTAGAGTTGTCAAAAAAGTCTCAAATTTCAAGATCTCTGTTAGAAAATTTGTTACTAAGCCCTTAATATTAGGTCCCTTATTAAAATAATTTTTTTAAAACTTCGACGCATTATTTCATTATTTTTTGTGGGCTTAAAGGAGGGCTCAATTTTTTTTTTTAATTTTGAGATTTTTTTTCTTGAAATTTTTTTTAAATTTATTTTTCTCTAAAAAAGTTAAATTTTTATTTTCAGAAAAAAATTTAAATTAATTTTTTCTCAAAAAAATTTATGAGAAAAATAAATAAAAAATTCTCGAAAAAAGTCGATTTTTTTTTTTCGAATTAAAATTTTTCACAAAAAATTATAAATCATTTTTATCAAAAAAAAAATCTCAATTTTTTTTTGAAAAAGTACCTAAAGGCCCACTAATCCCACCAAATTGTAAGGACTTTCTTTTATGGGGTATTTTTAACTATGAAATTTGTTTACTCTTAGGATGAAGTCAATAAGTAGTTAATTTATCAAATTGAGAGCTCTAATAATAGTAGTACAACTTTCATTTATAATATATGTAAGTGGTCTTGGTCGCCTTAAGTTTTAGACATTACTAAATCAGTTGTTATTCCTTCATGTTGAATTAAATGGCGTAGCATGAATCTTTTCTGGTTTGAGAACAAGCCTTTTCATTTCAAGCTTCTGTGTCTTATATCTATACGCAAGTTCATTTGGTTGGCTCGTATAGCAAAGGTTATTCTTTGTTAGGTATGCTAGAATTTTGTATCATTAAGGCTTTTAATATTGATTGTTATTCGTGAGTGGGTTTTCTATTACTGAATTTTATTGGCGCCTTCATAGCCACGACTTTATCAAGTGAAATTTGGGTGGTGCAACAAAATGTAGTTTTGGCGCTAACCTTAACCTTTGTGGTGGTATGTTTTGATATCATAGTGGTGTTATTATGGGCTCCTTTGTCGCTCCTATTTGTTTTTCTTTTTCTTTTCATGTCGAGCTTATTGGTTCTATGATGTTAATTGAAATTTCATTCATTTGTGATAGGTAGAGGTTATGCTTGGAAAGTTCATAATTATTAAGATTTGGCATACAAGCAAGACAATTCACTATTGGGATTTAAATTTACAAGATTAAGCCACTTCAAGATTGTTCTCTTCCTAGTATCTATCACTGTTGAGACTCAGCAATACTAGTCTTTTTTATTCACAATCTCTCTTTTTACTCTTCCTTAATCTCCTTTCTGCTTTCCTATGAATCTTATTGGTAATTGCATAAACCTCTATTTCTCACATTACATCAACAAGTACATTTTACAATTATATATAGTATGATAAAACGGTTAGCTTAACTAACTATAACTATCTTTCATAACTAAATTGGCCAAATTCAGTTATAACAATAACTAACTTCAAGTTGTTGCTTATTTTAGACATATCTCCACAATTCTCCACATTGGCTCAATATCAAAATAATTCAATCATTGTCCTTGTTGACATTACCTCAACTTTACTCTTTGTCGAAACCAACTATGTCCAAACAATGCTTAAACTTAATTTGTGAAAGTGATTTGGTGAAAGCATCAACATGATTGTCCTCAGTTGCAATCTTCTTCACCAAAACCTGTTTTAAATCAATCACATCCCTTATGAAGTGAAACTTAACATCAATGTGTTTAGACTTATTATGGTACACTTGATGCTTTGATAAGTGTATCGCACTTTGACAGTCACAATAAATTGAAAAACTGTTCGGATTTATTCCTAGTTCATCAATCAGTCCTTTCATCCATATAGTTTCTTTAACACCTTCAGTAAGAGCAATGAGTTCAGCTTGAGTTGTAGAAAGAGCTACCACTGACTGTGTAATTGCTCTCCAACTTACAACAGTCCCATATAGAGTGAAGACATAATCATAAATTGATTTTCTAATATCTATGTTTCCAGCATAATCTGAGTCCACATATCCCTTGATTGGTTCCTTGTCATGATGAGTCTTTTTTAACTTTAATTCTGTTGTCAGAAAGCCATTTAAAGACCTCATAATCCACTTGAGTGCTGACCAATGTAATGCTCCTAGATCAGTCTAAATTTGTTGACAACATTCACAACATAGGCCAAATCTAGCATGATGCATATCATTCCATACATTATGTTGCCAACTCAACTAGCATAAGGAATGGTACTCATTATTTGTATTTCCTCATCAGTGTTAGGTGAGTCATGCTTGGACAACTTGAAATTTTGTCCCAAAGGAGTAGTAACATGTATTGTCTCATGCATTCTACATTTAGTGACAACTTTTTTCAAGTAGGCAGCTTGTGAAAGAAATAATTCCCCCTTCATTTTGTTTTTGTTAATGTCCATTTCTAAGATCCTCTTGGCTTCTCCAATTTCCTTCATCTCAAATTCATTATTAAGGTCAGATTTAAGCCTTTTAATATAGTCCTTATTTGAGCTTGCAAGAAGAATATCATCCACATAAAATAATAGGTAAGTGACAACTTGTTTTTGACCATCTTATTTTAGAATGTAAAGCTACACCTTTAGAAACCAGTTCTTATCATGAAATCATCAAACTTCTTGTATCATGACTTTTGATTTAGGTCATACAATGACTTTTTTAGAAGATAAACCTTGTTGTTTCCTTTAGCAAATCCTTCAAGTTGTTGCATATAAATGGTTTCTTCAAGATCACCATGTAGAAATGTTGTTTTGACATCTTGCTGCTCTAATTCCAAGTCTTGTTGAGTTACAATTGAAAGCAAAATTCTGATTGAATAATATTTTACAACAGGTGCAAATACTTCATTGAAATATATTCCTTCATGTTGAGAAAATCCATTTGCAACTAATCTTGCTTTGAACCTTATCTTCTCTTGTCCTTGAATGCTTTCATTTCTCTCGAACACCCATTTTGATCCAATTACCCTTTGAATCTTAGGAATGTCAACCAAAGTCCAGGTTTGATTATTTTCTAATGATTGCATCTCTTCATTCATATCTGTCATCCAAACTTCTTTTGTCATCACTGTTAATGGCTTCTTTGTAGTTGATTGGTTCATCTCTTTGAAGATCTTCAACAACACTTAAAACATAAAAAAATTAAATCTACTTGACCATGTCTAATTGGAGGCTTGATAACTCTTCTTTCTTTATCCCTTACCAAGTTGTAATTGACCAAATCTAGTTCTGGTGCTGCATTATTATCATGTAGTGTATCATTCATGTCTCTATGATTAGTCTTTTGGTCTTCAGGTGACTCCACCTCAATTTGAACACTTTTAGTATTGATGCTTGAAGTGATGTCTTGCTGATGTTCTTCATTTTTACCTAACTGAAATGGAGAATGTTCTTCGTTTCTGCAGAACTGAGACAAAGAATGTTCTTCGTTTCTACATAACTGAAACGAATAATGTTCTTTGTCAATCATGAGCATTCTTGTTTCATAAAACATTACATCTCTTGATATGATGCACTTAGGCACACTTTGGTCAATTCTCCATAACTTGTAACCTTTTATTCCTTTAAGATATCTAACGAAAACACATTTTATTGCTCTAGGATCCAATTCATCTTGCTTTGCGTGAACAAATGCTAAGGAGTCAAATACTTTCAGATTTGAGTAGTCAGCTGGTTTCCCATTCCACATCTCAATTGGTGTCTTAAATCCAATAGTTGATGAATGGCATCTATTGATCAGGTACACTGCTATAACTACAACTTCACCCCATAATGTTTTAGGCAGCCCTGCACTCAAGATAATACATCAGACCCTTTCCAAGATTGTTTTGTTCATCCTTTCAGCCATGCCATTTTGTTGAGGGGTGCCTACAACTGTTTTATGTCTTTGAATACCTAAGTCTCTGCAGTACTTATTAAACTGATCTGAAAGATACTCCAAGCCATTTTCAGTTCTTAAACATTTTAGCTTAGATTCCTTTTGAGTTTCAATTTGCATAATGCATTCTTTAAATTTCATAAAAAATGTCACTTTTATTTTTAATGACATAGATCCATACTTTCCTAGAATAATCATCAATGATAGTTAAGAAATAAGAACAACTAGCATGAGTCTTTGTCCTTGAAGGACCCCACAAATCAAAATGAGCATATTCAAAAGGTCTAGAGGTGTTGTGTTAGCCAACACCAAAACTGGTCCTCTTAGACTTTTCTATAATACAATGATCACAAAATTCTATTTTTTTCAATTTTTTCACCATCAAGCAAATTTTGTTTTGATAACTCAATTAAGTCTTTTTCACTTACGTGTCCTAACCTCATATGCCATAATCTAATAGATGAATGCAAAATATAGCTAGCAGATGGAGTTTGTGCAATTATGGTAGAACCATATAAAATGTACAAGCCAGTTATTTTAATGCATTTAACAATGATATCATCTTTATTAATAATAGTCATGATATCATTCTTTATATTTGTGGTATATCCTAAAATGTCAAACATGCCAACATAAATTAAATTTCTTTTTAATTCAGGTATATACCTTACATTCTTCAACAATACCTCCCTGCCATTGAAAATTCTAAATCTGATTGTTCTTTTGCCTTGTACCTTACATGATTTGTTGTTGTCAAGCAAAACGACACCATCATCACAAAGATCTATTGATTCATCATAATCCTTTCTTGGACACATGTGAAAAGTACATCCTGAGTATAATACCCAGTTTTTTTCACCTTCAGAATTTGGACACATGTGGAAAGTACATAACCAACATCAACAAGTGCTGCATTTCATGAATCTTGAGAGTTTCTTGATTCCTTTCTTTCAATAAATTCTTTCTTTAAATATCACTTTTTATAACAATGGAAGCATTTATATTTCCCTTTAGATTTAGTTCTTGAATTTCACCTATGTTTATTTCCATTTGATATTTCATTGTCAGTTCTTCCTCTGGTCACATTCAGACTTTCAACATGATTACCATTCTTGATCTCATGTCTTTTATAGCTTTCTTTTGTCTGGATTGAGACATGCACTTCTTCAAGAGTAAATGTTTATTCTCTTCCAAACATGGTAACCTCCTAGAAGTGTTCATATGAACTGGACATGACATTAAGCAGGATCAAAGCTTTGTCTTCCTCATCTAACTTGACTTCTAAATTTTCTAAATCATCAAGAATCTTATTAAAATCAACAATGTGTACTATAACAGATTTTTCTTCATCCATTTTAAAATAAAACACTTGTTATTTGAAGAAAAGTCTATTTAAAACTAATTTATTCATATAGAGATATTCAAGTTTAAGTCATAAGGATGAAGATGTTCATTCTCTTGCAACTTCTCTTAATGCTTTGTCTCCAAGACACAAGATGATAGTAATATTTTATTTTTCAACCAGTTCTTCCTTTTCATGAATAGACATTGTTGTAGGAAGAGTTGATTCACCATTCAACGCATTCATTGAACCTTGTTGTACCAGAACAAAATCAATATCATTTGATCCATTGAACTTTTCAATATCAAACTTTGTGGTTCCAACAATTGTTACTCCATTTTTCTACAGACGACGCCAATTGTTAAAATAATACTACGATCTGTAGCAAGAATTAACCAATAAAACATAAACTACCAATTGCAAAATCATAAATTAAAACAGATAATGTTCTTCGTTTCTGCAGAAAACGGAGAACATTCTTGATCAGAACTGAAAAACACAGAAAACGAAGAACGTTGCTGAAAACGGAGAACGTTCAATGTTCTCCTTTCTGCAATTTAAAGAAATCAACCTCTCAATGAAAGTAAAACCAAAATAAATAAAGATAGTGGAAGAATAACACCAATATTTACATGTTCAACATCAATTAATGAGACCTACGTCACAAGCAAACAAGCAAGATAATTCACTATTGAGATTTGAATCTACAAGATTAAGCCACCTCAAGATTGTTCTCTTCCTAGTATCTATCACTATTGAAACTCAAAAATACTAGTCTTTTTTATTCACAATCTCTCTTTTTACTCTTCCTTAATCTCCTTTCTGCTTTCCTATGGATCTTATTGATAATTGCATAAACTGACACGTCCCGTGCCAAAAATTTTAAAAAATAAATAAATAAATACAATAATAATAATAATAATTAATAATAAAAATAATAAATAAAAACAAATTAACCCTACTCATTCTCACTCTCTCATTTTCTCCTAATTTTCTCTCTCTCCCTCTCGGCACACACTCCCCTCCCCCTTTTTGTTGTTTCTTTCTTTCTTTCTTTTCCTTCTCTTCTCCTTGCTTTCCTATGGATCTTATTGATAATTGCATAAACTGACACGTCCCGTGCCAAAAATTTTAAAAAATAAATAAATAAATACAATAATAATAATAATAATTAATAATAAAAATAATAAATAAAAACAAATTAACCCTACTCATTCTCACTCTCTCATTTTCTCCTAATTTTCTCTCTCTCTCCCTCTCGGCACACACTCCCCTCCCCCTTTTTGTTGTTTCTTTCTTTCTTTCTTTTCCTTCTCTTCTCCTTGCTTCTTCTCACCCTATTACTCAAACCCTCAATCCTTAAAAGAGATTTAACATCCCCACAAGCTTAATTTCTCAAACTCCTACAAATTCTTTTGGTTGAGATTTTTGGGTTAGGGTTTGTGTTCTAAGGAAGGAAAAGGGTACCCATCTCTTGAAAGTGGTTTATTGAGACTCATTGAGGTAAATGCACAACTCTAATCCTAGTATGAATTCATAGAAAAATGTAGTTTTGAGTAAAAATCTTATTTTGTGCTTAGAGTATATTTAAATGATGTTGATGGTTTCCTAGAGGTAGTTAAACTTTAGAATAAATTTCTCTAAAGCCTTGGAAATATTTTTGATACTCAGATTTGTCAACTGAGACCTTGTCGGTTACTTTGAGAGTTGTTGGAGAGCAAACTTAGACGATTCTCCATAACTGTGAGTTGACGACGATCATCTTCATATATTTTTATACTGCTATTATTATCATTTTACTTGTTTTCTATATTAAAGTATTTATTGAAAAATTTGAGAAACACAACATTTGAATTTTATCTCGATTTCGTCAATTATTTAATTTAACTGTCGTTGTTATATAATATGTTATTATTTTGATTTACGTATGAGTTAAAGTATTTAAATCTTGAATTGTTATGCGATTGAATATGTTTTTTTTTCACGAATTACGATGAAAGGATTTTAAATGCGCGTTTTGGAAAAATCGGTGTTATTGTTATTAAATTGTTAACTGTGTTAGGTGCACCTAGTTACCTCGTATTGATTAAGAAGAGTTACCCGTTAGATGGAGCCGCCCCTATGAGAAATGTCATCCGTAAGAGGAGAGGGCTATCAACGTGATGTAAGCTTCCTAATTGATACGTAATGATGCGTTGCGGGAATTAAGAGGAGAGGGCCATCCGTTAGATGGAGCCGCCCCTAAGGGTAAGGCCACCCTTAGGAGGAAAGGGCTATCAATGAGATAAAGCCGCCTCTTGGTTCAAAAAAAATTTTGTATTGTTACTTGCTTGATTTTTATAATGATTTTAAGGTTGTTCATTTTGATTTCGTTTCGTTATTCACTGAATTTTTAATATTTCTGACAAGCGATTAAAGATTTATTCGTGCCCTTTTGTGTTTCCCTTCTAATTGATGGTGGTTGTTGTCTCCTCACTGAGTCTTTGTGACTTACCCCTTTATGTTGCTTATTCTTTTTCAGATTCGCAAGCAGCTGAGTAGGAATCTATTATTTGATTCAAGTCTCAACAAAGTTCTTTTTTTTTTGTAGGCCTCTTTGATCGAGGATCATTTTGTAACATTTGTTGAGTCTATGTAATTGCAGCTATTTTGGAGTCTAGAAAGTCTATTTAGTTTTTTGAGAAGTGTATTAAACAATTTGATTATGTTATTTGAATTATGACTGGATTGAAAGCTGAACAGGGATTTTACAAAATTTGGGAATGTTGAGGTTACAGAGGATACTCTGTCGAAATTTCGAGAAAAATCATATATATATTTTTAAACGGTTAAAGAGCGATTTAGTTGTTTAATTGTTAAGTTAATTGATAGGCTTGCCAGGCTAAGAGTATAGCTTGTGCGCCGGTCACGGCATTAAATTTTTGGGTCGTGACATAAACCTATATTTCTCACATTACATCAACAAGTGCATTTTACAATTATATATAGTATGCTAAAACAATTAGCTTAACTAACTATAACTACCTTGTCATAACCAAATTGGTCAAATTCAGTTATAACAATAACTAACTCCAAATGATTGCTGATTTGAGGCATATCTCCACAGAGTTGATAAGATACAAATTGTACAATTTGATAATTTTAAAATTCATTTTTAAAACTGTTAGTTAAATTAAACAAATTCATCACAATTAATTCCTGGTATGCAATATCATTTTCTTTCATTAAAACATCCTCTTTATTTACCAAGTTTACTAATCACAACAACAAAAATCTTTAAAATCAACCAACACATAAATATTGTATACCCAAAAACTACGTAGTTTTAAAGAAAAAAAAAATGAATTGCTCATAACTCTATATAAAATGATGCCTAAACTAAGAAGAGAAAAAAACTATAAACCAAAAGAGAAAAAAATGAAGTGAATAGGTAAATTGTTCTCGAAATTGTAATTGTCGGTCAAATTAGTACTTGAATTTTACAAATTGTCAAATACATCTCCGAAATCGTAAAATATCAACCAAAATCGTCCTTAAGTAAACTTTTATTGTTAGATATTTTAATGTGACACTGTAACTGAATATGTGATTTATCAACTTTAATCTCAAATCAACCTCATTTCCTCGGGAACAAATTTGCCAATAACATTTTATCATCTCAAAGACAAATTTGTGAGTGATTGTAATTATGTATAGACTAATTATTGACAAATTAGTTCATAAAATATTGAAATTTCATAGAAAAACTAGTTGATGTTGTGATGACGTAAAACATTTATACAAGATAAATGCATATAGATTACACATTCAATCAACGTGTCACATCATGTATCTATCAATTTGTAAAATATAAGTACTAATTTTTTGAAGATGCATACAATGTTTATTAGAAAATATATGGGAGTGAAAGACAATAAAGGACCATCGAAGTTTCTTTCATTCACATGCTACAAATATTATGAACTTGTTCTTCAAAGATGTTGATGAAATTAGTCATTCGAATTTTCTGAAGAGCCAAACCAACCTCAATTCCACTACCACCATCTCTACAATCAGATAGAGAAATCGAACCCGATGAACTAAGATGGACTAGATCAGATTTATTAGGCTTCCCCCACCCAAAATCAGTCTCATAAACACCTAATTTCGGCGACCCAGCAACTACTAAAATTGATTTATTAGATTTCGATAACTCCCTATAATCAGACATCAATGATTCAGCTCCTAACAAAGGATCACTCTTAAAATCTCTTATCTTCCTTTCAATACCATTTGCAGCCACAACAATTCCATTTTTTCCAATTAACTCATCCCTTTTTACGACCACAATATAAGAAGCAAGACAATTTCCAAAATAATTTTTTGGTATTGAAAATTCAGGACAATCGCGACAATCCGCAAGAAACACAAAGTAGCAGATATCATCATCAACAACACAATCACCTTCGTTGTTGCTTTGTTCTGATTTTATCATACAAAACCAAATCAAAGAACACGTAACAACAAAAGTTGACACGTGTTGTATTGTTTCATTACATTTAACACTAACCCATTTCTTCAATTTCTGAATTTGTTCATTGTTTAATACTAAAGTAGTTCGTACCTTATTAGCATCATTAGGATCTTGAACAAGACCTGCGAATTCCATTTTTTCTGATTCAATGTCTTGTAGTTGTTTTAAGTAAGTGAGTTTAAGACCCTTTGGATCTTTAACTCTATCTCTTTCATGAGAAGGAAGATCAAGCAATAAAGAGTGTTCAATTTCAAAATTGTTTGCTCTTGCTTTGGAAATAAAAGCCCAAAATTTCATGAAATGATGAAGTGATTTTCCATCACCAGCAAGATGGTTAAAAGTGAGGCATATACTAAATCCAGAGTTTGATAGAACGGTGATTTGAATAGCCATGAGAGGGATGACACGTGTACCGTTTTGTTCGGTACGAGGTGAGGGTAAATTTGGAACAAGAGGGTGCCAATTTTGAATGTCTTGTGAATCGGATGTTAAGATGTTGAAGTTTGCTGAGGATTCAGCGACGGTGAGGGAGAGAGAGTCACCATGAAGGTAACGTATGTAAGGGGTATTTTGGGAATTTGGGGGAACGATGAGGTTGGAGGAAAAGGGAAAGAAGTGTTGGAGGGTGATGGAAAGAGAGTGTTTGAGAATAGGAAGTGTTGTTTGGAGGAAGTGGTGAGTTGGGTGTGGAAAGTGGTAGAAGAAGATACGTTGAATAGGGTGGCAATAAAACCATGGAATGTCGAAGAAAGTGAGGGGGAGAGTTGTTGGTGATGGAACTGAACCTGGTGGTGGTGCAATTTCACTCTGCTCTATTACCCTCATAATTGTCTCGTTCTGATTGAAATTCATCTCGTGAGTTATGTTTGTGTTGTTCTGAAATTAGAAGGAGAAAGAGATAAACTACTCAACTTGGTCCCACTGGAATTTATTTATTTGAATTTTTGGAATTTTAATGTATCTTCGTGCAACTCGTGGAAGATTTTACAACCATCTCCTCGTATAGTGTGGAATTGATTAAGAAAAAAGGACAAATATGGTGAAGAGGTTACTTTAGGTTTGTGAATTGTGATGGCTTTAAGGGCGAGTTAACTTGTAATCCCTCCGTTAAAATATGGAAAATATTTGTGGACACCCGTGCTAGCTAACTTACTCTCAAAAAAGTATATCAACTAACTCATCTCCAAGTGATACTTACATAATTTTTTAACTGTTGCATCCTTAAAGATTTCATTTGAATATTTGCTATTATCACTACAATTTGTATCCACAATTGCTCATACTCGTACCTCGGGCTTTGCAGTAACCATTACTTTTAAAAGAGTATCGAATAATAGTGATCTACTCTTTTAAGAGTAAAAAAAAATAGAAATATTGATGCGATAGGTGGTGATATGTTAAGGTGATTCAATAGAAAAAAAAAAAGTGACTTATTTATTAGTATTAGAGAATTAGAGATGTTCAAATATAACTATCTTAAAAAATATTATTTTATTGTTACTATAAATTAAAGTGGTACAATTGAAAAGTTAATCTAACATTAATATTAGTAGTTTAAAAAATAAGTTGACAAGATTATTTATTTAGAGATAATTTTTTGACTTAATTGTATTTTTGATCTCTCTATTTTAGTTGAATCACAAAAATAGTCCCCCTATTTTATTTGTTTCTAGTTTTGGTCCTCCAAACAGAATCTTGGTCCAAAATTTGATGAAATATCATTTTTTTTAACGATGTGTCAAAAAAATATATGATGTGGAAGATTCTATGTTGATCAATTACATTTTATTATTATTCCAAACTTGTAAAACATATTTTCTATTTTTAAAAACGCATTTCCTTTTAGAACCTGGGTAGTTTAATAGTTTAGTATGTTTGAACCTAATTCTAATTGTCTTGGTAGTATGTTAGAACAGTAATAAAAGCGTTAAACCCACTACCCTGAAGACTATCACACAACATGCAGAAGTGTCCACCCTGCCAGAATTGTCATCGGCGAGTTGCAGTCACTCTCTTTATTTTCTGTTTCTCTCTTTTCTATGCTCTATTTTATTTTGTTGGAGACACTGAGTTTTAGAAGACTCGAAACAAACCACCTGAAACAACTGTCATCCGAGATAACCGAGTTCTTGAACGGTCGGGAACAAACAAAGATTAAGGAGCTGCAGTTTTCGATCAAATTACCATTTTCGGCCCGTTACCAACCAACCAACTATTGTCCACTCCTAGTACATCTCACCATTAAAATTCACTAGTATAAAGGGTTAATATTTTATTAAATTGAAGGGACATTTTGGTCCCTCGCAATAAACCCTTAGCAAAAATAAATTGAGGCAATTTAGTCTCTAAACCACAATATTGAAGTGGATATAATTATCACAAGAAGGAGGAACTTCAATTGTGATTCTTTAAAATATGTAATTTAATAATAAAAGATAAAAGTAATGAAATCATTCAAAATAAATATAATGATTCATTCAATGTGAGTCTATCAACCTAATCTTGATACTTGACTATATATTGGTATTTTTTTTTACCCTCAACAAACTTACACAAATCACTCAAATTTTCTCTTAACTAAATAAACTTGATGATACTTACGACAAATCATTTAAATGTTCTTTCAATTAGACAAATTTGATAATGTTTACAATAAGATGATAATGATAATTTGTTTTGGATATGATCACAACACTATTATTGAAATAGGTTGAACTAAGAACACACTAGAGTTTGATCCTAAAATTTAGGACAAAGTAAGTAGTGTGTTTCTTGATAATCGAAGATAACTTTGATAGATTTACACTTAAGAAAGTGAAATATTTTTTATTGTAGTCTCTTGAAGATTGCAGTTTGAAGCACATTCTAATTATCTAATTACAGACTTGAGTATGATTGAAAAACATAATCAAATTTCATAAAAAGTAGATTTGTTTTGCATTCGTGAACAATGTCAGTTTGTCCCTTTTACAATATTCTTGTTGTTCTTTGTGTCATCTAATAATGTTCTTTTGTAATATGATCATATTCTTTTGTTTGAATAATAAAAGCAATATTCATTTGTCATTTATGTCTTCATTGTCATCAATTAATATCGTTAGTTCCTCAATTAATCAAATTGATCAATGAACACTTCTAGCTTTGAGAATGATGAAGTGCTCATAGATGAATATATTTCAAAAACTTATTTAAGCTTCTTAAAAGCATGTCTTATGGTTAATACACTCAAGAGCATCATTAGTACATTTAGACACATCTTTTTGGCTTTATACTTTGACAGTTTAAGAGCTTTTCGAGCATAAGATTAGTTTTTTTAGCATGTTTTTAAGTTTTGGGTCACAATTGAGTTTTAATATAATTAGTTTTTATTTTTGAAATTATTTGCATATTGACCCTTGCTCGTTCTGCAGAGCATAGCTTTAGATCCAAATATTGGATTGACGCGTGCGAGCATGCGTTGGAAGGCTAAGAGACATAGCTACAAATTTTATGATGGTGACAAAGTCCAATTCGAAACTATGCTTGGTGAAAACAGTTGATTATGTTACCTAAAGTCTTACATAATAATAATCGATATTTGACCAATAATTTGTTTTTCAGGTCTAAAGCTTATAGAGCCCAAAATCATTACTATATAGTTTCGTCCTTTAGAGTAAGTTACATGTTCTTTTTATTTTTATTTTTAAATAAGATACTCATTTTAGGTTTTTCATAATAGAACTTGAACTTTCTTTTGCGGGATTTTTTATGAAATGTTAAATTCTAGGATTAACCCACTATTTCAGAATTGCATCAAGATCTTGAAGTTATCTTATAATGTTAAATTTACGATTCTATTTCTTTTCATTCGTTTATATTGTTATATTGATTGCTTAATTCGAATCTCAATAGGATTGATAAATTTAGTTTGACGAATTTCAATTTTTAAATCAATTGCAGTTTTTGCGACGTCTGATCCTTAACTATAATCTATCATTCATTGTGATGCTTAATCCAGTCAAAGAAACATAATTCACATAGGATTGATTTACGCTTGTTGATCAATTCTATAGTCAAACATGAATAGAATCTCATTTACAAAATTGAACTCTTTAAAAATATGTGATAGATCTAAAATTCTGAACTGGTGGATTAGTCGTTGCATTATATGTGATTCTAATTTTGTTATCTCAATTCATTTGAACCTAAATTCAAAAGCTCCTTTTATTCTAAATTCGGTTAATTGAGTCAGAAGTCCTTGTAAGACGACTTGAGTAGTTGTCCTACGCTGTGTTTTTATCAACTCATATTTGACTCGTGTGTGACAACGTATCATAAAACATATTAGGTCGCTTGATAAAATTGTAATTAATTAGATTATTGTCTAATTGAAATTTGTTATCATTAAAACATCTTTATAAAAATGATTTTTCCTCAACAAATGTTGTTTTTCAATCGTATAATAAACTGATGACATCTATTGTTAAGTTATTAACAACTTATATAAATTTTGTACACGACTTTTAACAAAAACATAAGAGGATAGTTTAGTACTTCGTTTTAAAATCAAATAGAAAAGAAATAAATAAAAAATAAAAAAGGTAAAGACGCAAACTTCTAGCTACGAGTAAATATAAAAGCGACGGAAAATGAAAACCCTTGAAACGCAAAATTATGGTTTCTTTTCGTGTTTCTGTTTCTAAATTATGGTTTCTTTTCTTTCTGCGATAGTTTTAGTTCCTTTTCTAACACCATTATTTGACATGTGGAATGTCACATAATTCAGTCACAATTCAAAACTAAATAAAAATCTGTATTGAAAAAATTAATAAAAGAACTAACATGTTTCAGTTTATTTTAGTCAAAGACTAAAAAGAGACGGATTTTTTTATGGACTAATCTTTTCCGCATGTTTTTGTGAAGGACCGAAATGTCCCTTAACTCTTAAATTAATTATAGAAAATAATACAAAAATCAAATATTTTAAAGTATTTTATTCTTCTCATAATAAATGTCGTTTAAAATATATTCGCATGTATTAATAGATATTTTAAATATTTTAAACTAAAAATCATTTTTATTTAAATTCAAACAATGTCACTCTATAGCATTAATACAACAAAGTATTATTATATTTTAAATATTGTTTACATAATTATAATGGAAAAATACTATAAAAAAAAAAGTTATTCATTAAAATCACACTTATTTGAGGTAAATTATTTATTTCAAGTTAAGTTCATTGATGGTAAGATGGATGAAGTATTATAATAATTATGTCAAAATGATTGGCTCCATTTTCTGATTGGCTCCTTTACACTTTACTCTTTTTTTTCTTTCTGATTGGCTCCATTTTCTGGCATTCCATTTCATTTCCATTCTTCTTCCGCTTCCCCTTCATCAATCAATCACGCTTCACGCAAAGCATATCTTCCCGACAATCCTCATGTAAATCACGTTCGTTCGCATTTCCATTTCAGTTTCACACCTCAACCTCACCATCACACTCTCCTTCAAAAATCACGTTTCACCATTCAATCAATCGAATTCTGCATCTAAATCACTTTCTTTAATTATTTCAACTACGTAAGCGCAATTACTGAATTTCATAACGATTTACAGTAACTATCAACGTCACACGTCAACTCGCTAGCACTTGTTTTCATTTCATATAACTTGTTTTAATCTATTTCAGTTACTGCATTTGCATAATTTGCAGTTGAATGCGACGATGGGATCTCGAAACTACGATTCCGAATTCCTGAAGAACTTTTGGATCCCTAACCACGTGCTCGTGCCGGATTCTAAGACTGATGATGGCGAGATCGATGCTGGTGATGGACCAAAGTGTCCTGTGCTTGTTTTTGTTAACTCCAAAAGTGGTGGTCAGCTAGGTGGAGACCTTTTGAAAACCTATCGTTCGGTTCTTAAAGAAAAACAGGTTTTTGTTTTTCGTTTTTCGATTTGTTTTTGGAGTTGGTATTGTTGTTAAGTAGGACTGAGTAGCGCTTATGTTGTGTTTTTTTGTTTGTTTAGGTTTTTGATTTGGGGGAAGAGGGTCCTGATAAGGTTCTGAGTAGAATCTATGCTAATTTGGAAAACCTGAAAGTTCAGGGTGATCAACTTGCTATATGGACTATGGAGAGATTGAGATTAATTGTAAGTTGAGATTTTTTTTTTTTAATGTATTTCTATTTCAATATACATTGGAAGCTTTAAACTGAAGGTTGTAGATTGATTTCTATGGTGGATGCAATCGCATCAGATCGTGATTGTGAACTAAAATTGCATGTGGCACAACACAATTGCCTCCCACTAGACCACATGGTTGCAACTGTTTTTTTTTTAATGCATTTAATTTATATACACTAAAATGTAAACATGTTTTAGCCAGATGTCTAATTATATATATATATATATATATATATATATATATGTATGTATGTGTGTGCGCGCTCTGAAATGGCCAATATGAGCAGTTAATTGTATTTTTTTTTTATTGTTAGAGGGGATATGTCTAATTTTATATCAAAATGTTTTTTGTTTTTCATTGGAGTTTTTTTATGTGTTTCTTGTTTCTAGGTTGCAGGGGGTGATGGAACAGCTGGTTGGTTGCTTGGAGTTGTTTGTGATCTCAAACTATCTCATCCACCTGCCATAGCCACGGTTCCCTTGGGCACTGGGAATAATCTACCATTTGCATTTGGTTGGGTAGGAACTTGCATTTCTACAATGTGTGCTTTTAATGATACCTTAAAGTAGTACGTTTCAAACATATGCTGCCTCTGCCTTGACTTGATGGTTGTTTAAAAGCTTAGAAGTTTTAGATTTCCTGATCCCTGTTCCTTGTTTGACTGGATGCATTTCAGGAGTGTGCATATTATGCTTGTTTATTTATATGAACTTTTCGCATGTCTGCATTAACTAGGTTATTAACTAACCATAGGTTTTTATAACTATAAAGATTGTCGTTCCTAGTATGACTTGCAATTTGATGTTGAGGTTGAGGAAGTACTCAGCAGTTTCTCTGAATGTGATGATTAATATTTTTAGAAAGTATAAAAAAATTATGGATCCAATAAATCAAAATGTTTTCTGCTGTATTTGCAGGGGAAGAAGAACCCGGGAACAGATGAGCAATCTGTTTTGTCATTTCTAGAGCAAGTATTGAAAGCTAAGGAAATGAAAATTGACAAGTAATGAATTTTCCTTCTTTTCTTTCATCTTATTAAGTTTTATTTTGTTATTCTGCTAGTTAAATAGCTCGCATAATAGTCTATGGTTACATTTCCTTGGTACCGTTGAGGAAATTCTAAGGAATATTAATTGTAGAATATAACAAGTATAATACTTGCCAGGTTAATGACAGTATAGTTGGGATAGTACCGTACCCTTAAAACGTAAAACCAATTAATTGATTGATATCCTAGTTGAAAACCTATGATTTCTTTTTCAATTTAGTAATTTCATTTTCATTTTCTATGTACCATTTTAATATGATATCTTCTGTGGTGTCATATATTATTATTATTATTAATCTTAAACCATCATGCTGACTGTTGTTTAATATTATTATTTTTATCATTTTTATTCAGGATTCACTCTTTTGTTATCATTATTTTATTCTCTTATGGGGCATTTTTGAGTGGTTCCAATAAATTAAGCCTTAAGGAGTACTTTGTTTCTTCTTTGGTGTTTTCATTTTCTCCCTTACTGACTGCTCAAGTTCTTAATGCTCCTTGACCCAAAGCAAATTTCTGACGATTTTTTAAGGGCTACTTTTTGTTCAAGATCTTTATTAAATATTTCATAGATCTCGTATATTAGTTGTTTGGCTGATGATTTCTGTGATTTTCTAAACCCTCAGCTGGCACATTCTTATGCGGATGAGGACCCCGAAACATTCCTGTGATCCCGTTGCACCTCTTGAGTTACCCCATTCTCTGCATGCCTTCCATCGAGTATCAGAGACAGATGAACTTAATATAGTAAGACACTATACCATTCACTATTTAGCAATTTCATACTACATCTAGTTCATCGTGATTGGGCAATATAGGTTTTGCAGCTAAATCACACCTAGTTTGGGATGACATTTTTGTTATGATCTATTATGAGCGTGATCCTTGTATTCCTCAATCACGAACAGCTAACTATGTGCATATTTTAATTTTTATCCTTGATTTTTACTAATGAACTTTAAACAGTAAACTATGTGGTGATAGGACTTCATCATAAATGTTGTTACAGAATTTTTGGCTTCTTTTCTAATCACTGTACTTCCTTGTATGGTTTTTTCTTACCCCTCTTCAGGAAGGTTGCCATACTTTTCGTGGGGGATTTTGGAATTACTTCAGCATGGGTAAGGATATATTTTGCTGCCTGCTTCTATACTTTAACTTTACCATGCTGATATTTTTTTCTTTGTCTATCTAGTGAGGGATGAATTAGTTGATTTACTCTTCATTATAATACTTAATTTTGCCTGTTTCGCATCCTTTGATCTTGGTTAAGTATTAATATCAATGAGTAATATAAAATTATGAGATTGCCAAATTCAATTTCAATTAATTTTAACAATAAAACATTTACTTTTTCACATAAGCAGTGAAAAGTATGACTATGAAATGATGGAAACATAATTCGTACATTGTTATGTTAGTTTGCTTATTCAGTAAAATTAATTGATCATTTTAATTAGTGTTAATTGTTTTTAGCTTGACTATTTTTTGCTTCTTCTGATTGTATTTTATGTCATAGAAAATCTATTAGAGGGGATTTTCCTTCCCAGATTCCATCAATTCATCCTGCTTAAGCAGTGGTTGAAAAATATGACTCCTGATTGTAGGAATGGATGCTCAAGTGTCTTATGCATTTCATTCTGAACGAAAATTGCACCCTGAAAAATTCAAAAATCAGTTGGTTAATCAGGTATATTGTTTCTTCATAATTATGATGATTACATATAAATATTGTGCTAAAGTTAATAACAACACTATTGTTGAGTGAGAGAAAAAGAGAAAGACATACGGTGACACTGTGTTTCAACTACACATCGGACTCTCTTTATATAAGCTTAAAGCAATTAATAGAATAATTACATAACACTTTATTCCTATTTACACAATATGATATGTTCCTATGTCAATCCTATAAGGTAAATACATGGATCCTAATCTTGACTCATTTTCAGCAAGTACGCTGACTCGTCATTGGAATAGTGTTTCAGATCACTGAGATGTACTTTCATTATCCACTTTTTCTTTCTTGTGATTGATTTTGTTGTTCTGTTTTAAATCATGTCAGAGTACTTATGCTAAGCTCGGATGCACACAAGGATGGTTTTTAGCTTCACTATTCCATCCTCCGACCAGGTCAGTTCATGTAAATCTGTCTTGATTGCACAAAGGATTTATATGTTTTCCTTTTATGATTTTTAGGTTGCTTTTACCCAGCTGAGTGAATTTGTGAACCATCTATGTTGGAAATTAAAACATATTAATACTCCACCTTCCAATAAGCTAAGGTTCATTGCATATCAAGAAGATTAAGTTCAATGTATCTTAGGAAATAGTGCCAGCATTATTACTCCCTTATAAATTGCATATGATCATTTATTATCATTGTAATTACCATGTTTATAAATTAAGCATGCTGCTGAGTTCAAAGTAACCCAAGCATATTCAAAAATTCTTCTTCTTCTTCTTCTTTTTCACAATCTAATGTATGTCCCCGTAGTAAATTCTTGAAAGTTCGTACTTGTAAAATATGCTGCACAAATAGAAGAGCAACCTGGTGCTTTAGAGCTCCCACCATAGTGTGATCTAGCGAAGGGGTTGGCCCGTTATGGATCTACTATAAACAGCCTTATCTTGCATCATCAAGAGACTGATTCCACAACTCAAACCCATGACCTCTGGTCACATGATGGCAACTCCAACCATTATGTGAGGGTTCCCTTGTAATATATGATACACAAGTGACATTGAAAATCTATTTTCTAAAATTAGTAAAAATTAAAATTGGCAACTTGCAACTGGTCCTTCAACTAAATATGTGGTTATTTTGAATTCAATTTTTTTATTTGGCTTATGTATCTTCAGAATGCTCAGTTCTCCATCCCACTATCGATTTGTTAATTCATTAGATAATAAAAGACTTGAGGAATAAACTATCAAGTACCCTTCGCTGTGTTTAAAAACTTCTAAAACTAGACAGATAGCATTTTCTAATTCAATCTCAAAATTACGTAATATCCTTGTTGGTGGTCTGACTATTCCCTATACATACCTTCTATTGATATGCTATTATGGTAGAAGAAACATTGAATTCTAAAATATACCATAGTCCTATCTTCACTTTTGGTCATGCCAAGTCTCAATACATAACCCATTTGCCAGGCATCTATCTTTCCCTGTTGGAAGTTGGTGTAGGATTAGGTAATTGGTAATGCTGCTGGCCTATGATCAGAACTAGGAAGCTGTAGCAACATTGTCTGTCACTACATCAATATGACAGCATTATCTGGTGCTTCTAAAAGTAAAACCATTGGAAATAGTTGTATCCTACAAAATCATAAAATGTAAACTTAGTAGAAAAATCATTCCTAATTTGCGGCTTATTCGGTTTCTCACCTATGACGAGTCTTATTTAACCAAGTCCATAGATTGGAATGTACAATGATACATGTAGAAACTCTTTCAAAAGAATATAATTGGATTTTGCTTCTATTCAGATGTCAAATTAAATAGTTTAAATGCATGTAAATATGATGCTTTCTATTGGAAACTGAGAACAGAGTTTTAATCATTTTGAATGTTATATACTATGTAGTTCTTTCCATTCTTCGTTGCTTGTTTAGACTGGTGAATTGCACACACACACACACACATGCACCAACTACACATGCAATATCATTGAATCAATCCTTCATAGGTCCATCTTAAGCAAAAAATAATCTACATATCATTTAGTTTGACTTGTGTTGCCAGGAACAGTTAAGTAAATTTAATTTAATCTTCAACTGCAGGAACATAGCACATATGGCAAAAGTCAAAGTCATGAAAACACCTGGTCATTGGGAAGATCTACAAATACCTTCCGGGTAAGTCCATTTTGTGAATTTTTATCTTTATTTTTTTGTTATATTGGAGTTGCCAGAACTTGGGTATTGGAGAGAAAAACATAGTCTAGTGCAGGATCGAAACTTCCACGTCAACATCAAACTGAGGTCTTACAACTTGGGAATGTTGAGTACGCTACAAGCTCATTGGCATATATCTTCAACAAAAGAAAAGTAGCGAAAATTTCTGGTTAATAAAAAAACTGCATTTTGAAAATGTCAAAGATCCATCCATAGCCACGCATAACTATGCTCAATAGTTTTCTAAGTTTATTGTCATGTAAATCATACCCACTCATGTTTTCAGAACTTCATTGCATTTATCATTGTTTCTTGTGTTGATTATTTTGATGATTAACATTTCATCACAATGGCAACTTCTTGAGTATGGATATTTTATAGCCGCAAGGCCGTTTATATCAACTTCCATTTTTGCTATCTGCTTTTTTTTATGCTCCTGTTAACTGCTTGAATAACATATGATGTGTTTGTTACATGCTTTTCAATTTTATTTGCAGCATCCGATCAATTGTATGCCTTAACTTGCCTAGCTTTTCTGGTGGATTGAATCCATGGGGTACACCAAACAGAAGGAGGCAGCGTGATGTAAATTTCATAAACTACTTCTGAAATAATTTAATTATTAAGTCTTTAGCCTTGTAAATTTTTAAGTCCAAGTGTTAGTAGTTGAAATAGTAATAATTATGCAATCAACAAACCAAACTCTAAATATGCTCTCTTGATCAAATACAGAGAGATTTGACACCTCCATATGTAGATGATGGCCTTATTGAAGTTGTTGGTTTTAGAGATGCCTGGCACGGGCTTGTTTTACTTGCTCCAAATGGACATGGAACTCGCCTTGCTCAGGTATGTGGGATACGATGAAATAATGTAAACATATTTGTTTTTTTGTTTTAAAAAAAATGTTCTCAGACCACAATATTCTTCTTATCTTAATCATGTTTTTCTTTTCGAAATATTTTCCAAAAATTTACTTACATCTGTACCAGTTATTACTATTTTTATTGATTTTAAAGTTAAAAATGGCTTGAAATGATCTTTGGCATTAGGCACGCAAAATCCGCTTTGAGTTTCACAAAGGCGCAGTAGATCATACATACATGAGGATTGATGGGGAACCTTGGAAGCAACCTCTCCCAACTGATGATGATACTGTTTTGGTAGAGATTTCTCACCATGGTCAGGTTAACATGCTTGCCACTCATGATGCGAGATCTAAAAGTGTGTATGATCCATCATCACCTTATCATAATGATGCTGAAGATGATGATGTTAATGAAGAAGACATTTTAGCAGATGAATTTCGAAAATTTGGTGCAGCAGATACATTCAAAATCCCGGATGAGGTAGATATTGCTCATCTTAGTTAGATTTTTCATTCTTATGCCATTCTTTAATATTATGTGGTTGACATTGCCGACCTACTTGTTAAGACATTATGTATTTATTGTAGCCTCCATCAATGTATCACCTGTTTGCTCAATTCTAGCGGTGTTATGTCTGCAAACATGTTAGTTGTTATTTAGAATTGAGATGCAATAAAGGATTTGTTCAGTATGTCTGCAAACATGTTAGTTGTTATTTAGAATTGAGATGCAATAAAGGATTTGTCCTGAACGTCTTGTGGTTGAAATACATATTCAAAGTAACTTCGATCTTTTGAATTCTGCTTTACCTTCACATGTGGTAGGTTCTAGTGTCAGTATTACTAGCTTCTTTTGGAGTGACAGAAATGAGAGTAGGTTTTAATAAAATAAATGAAAATCTTCCACACTTTTCAAATTCATAAGCCTTAAAATAGTGTTTTTAGACGCACATTGCGTTCTACTTGTAATTATTGTAAAACAATGACAATGACAATCACAATCACTCACTCTTGGGGAGAATTGACGATTGAATATGATCTTCTTAATATGCACATTGTGGTGTGGCTATGATGAAGTGAATACCCCAGACATAAGGCCCATTGATGTCAAAATGAGTTTACACAGTGAAATATAGAAGAAAAAAAATTATTTAATCAGAATGTATGCCTTCAGGCTTGCTTTTGAGAACTGCAAAATACATTTGTGATTGTGAGGTAAAAAAGAAAAAACATACACGCTTGTTGGATGGGTGAATTAGTTGTGGTTTTAGCGGAACAGGTGGATAACCATGACAGAATATAACAGTGTAAATGCGGATTCTTGCTTATCCTACTCATTGGATTGAGAAAAAGCATGTCAAGGATATGAAATCTTCAGTATGAGATCGTTTCAAAAGACCATAGCTACAGAACAGACAATTGTTGCCCCAAACATTTTGCAATTGCCCCATTAGCGTTCTGTGGTTCAGCCCTTTCTTCTCTTTTCTTCTTCTCCCTGGAGTAAAAGAAATATTCCAATGATTCAAAATTTTGCTGAGAAAACTATCAAGTTGTAACTTTAAATCTGTCACATCTATTTAACTTTTACTGGTGAATGGCATACTCAGATTTATAGAGCAGATGGAAAATCAGATTGTCAGAGCTCAGAAGTAAAATAGTCCAACTCATACAAATTCAAAGCAAAAATTATGAACTTGAAACAATTCCTCTGTTTATTATATACAAGTTTTGCAATATCATGTTTTCTGGAAAAGGTATATAGGATATATAGGATGTTGAATCTGTTTCTAAAATATAAGGAAATTAGTGTTTTTAGGCAACATAAACGTGGTTTGAATTTCAATTTGAATTTGAAAACAAATTTAGTAAAATTTGGTGTGTATTTATCGAAGAGAAAATCAATTATGATGGTTTTCACCATAAAAGCAAACACAAACTTAGCGGAGTTATAACTGCAGTTATATAAAAAATCAAAATGAAAAGCTGTGACAGCATAGAGGAAGAACAACAACTGAAGGGCATTGAAATGTTTGATGTCTACCTGTCAATATATTCCCTTAGCAACTCTTTTGCTTGAACCAGCTTGGAAAGCAGCATCCGATACACATCCAAGTCCCGATCTACGCTTCTTTTGTTGACGTTCAAAACGGCACAAAGCTGTTATGTTGACACCAAAAATTAACTATCATAAATCCCACAAACATTCATCAAGATGTTTGTGATAGATACTTCTACAATATTGCTACTGAGAACAATCATAGGAGGAAGACTTATCAGGTTAAATTCATTTATTCACTTCAAACTATGTTGAAATTTCATGACATGTAGCTTGCTAGAGCATGTTAAAATGAGAACTCGACCTTATAGGTTCAACTTCAATAATTCTAAGACAGAAAACTAAACTAAAACATTTATTAGAATAATTCAAATTATAAGTCATGCATGATGATGCCTTGAATGAATTGGACTACCTTGTCTAAAATTGTTGGTTCTGTTGCATTTGCCAACTCAAGAAGGCGAAAAAGGCCGACCGCAAAGAACCGACTGTAACTGAATTCACCTTTTCCTCCTGCTCTTTCTGCAACATCCTTTAATATCCCTTCAACTTCTCCTTCTTTGGATGAAAACTCAACCAAGGAAGTTGAGTTTTGAGCCCGAGCCCACTCTTCCAACTTCTGTGCATCAATTCTAGGTAACATAAAACATCGTTTGATGTAAGATAAAAGAAAAAAAATCAGATGCAATTTATTCAAATTTTCTTGAGACCAAAATGATATTATTCAAAATATATGTAACTAAATACTAAGGAATGGAAAAACATGTGCAAATTAAAGTTAATAAATTTATTTTATTTTTTATCCAGTTGGGAACAATAATCAAACACATCAATGATACTATCATGGTGTTAGTACAACGACCATGTTCAAGAATAGACATGTTTGTGTGAATCAGGAAATAAATAATAATTTATAATTATATTTATCAGTTTTCCTAAAATTAGTTAGACAAATCAGGATTTGATTTGATTCTCTTAATTTGTAATTATTAGATATAAATGTTGTAACGATTATTTATACGGAGAAATATCAAAGCAAAAAGGGCATCAAACCCTAAATTGTGACATGGTATCAGCAGGTTCGATCAAACCTGTGAGTTCTTAGTTAATCTTGGCTTTATTCAGCGACATCCCACTGGGTCGCTCTTGAAAATTGTTCCTTCCGTTCTTGGTACTTGCTTGTTTCGTGATTACGTTGCGAACTCTCAACTATAACTGGTTGCAGTTCGATTCTTGGTTTCATCTTCGCGATTCCTGATTGTCGATTACAATTCTTAGGTGTTGCGATTGTGCTTTTGGGTTGTTTCTCGCTGCTGCTCGTTACTGCGTTTCTGGGTCTTTCTCGCTGCCGATCGTTACTGCGTTTCTGGGTCATTCTCGCTGCTGCTCATTACATTCTCGCTGCTGCTCATTACATTCTCGCTGCTGCTCATTACATTCTCGCTGCTGCTCATTATATTCTCGCTGCTGCTCGTTACTGCGTTTCTGGGTCATTTTCGCTGCTTGTTTATTGGTTTCCGCTCAGCCGTCGCTGCTTGCGTGATCGCGTTTGGTTGTCTCGTGGTAATTTTTTTGTTACAGACCTGTTGTTTAAGAAAGCATTTGATTGATCCCTTTGCTAGCTTCAGTTATTTTATTCTTAATTTTCTGTCTGCACATTACTGAAAAAAAAAAAAAAAAAAAAAAAAAAAAAAAAAAAAAAAAAAAAAAAAAAAAAAAAAAAAAAAAAAAAAAAAAAAAAAAA
>NC_021160.2:49400737-49500270 GCF_000331145.2 Cicer arietinum
TAATGTGAAATATCACCGCGATGAGGGTGATCTATTGTCGGATCCCTTATTGTATCGACAACTTGTGGGTAGTCTTAATTATTTGACAATTACTCGTCCTGACATATCATTTGCTGTTCAACAAGTAAGTCAGTTCATGCACTCTCCTCGCCACCTTCACTTGGCAGCAGTTCGTCGCATAATTCGCTATTTGCTAGGTACCTCTCAACGAGGTCTCTTCTTTCCCATTGGCACAATTCCCAAATTGATTGCCTATAGTGATGCTGATTGGGCAGGGTGTCCCGACACTCGGCGATCAGTCACCGGTTGGTGCATGTTTCTCGGTTCTTCACTGATATCATGGAAAAGTAAGAAACAAGTAAGAGTCTCTAAATCCTCTACAGAATCAGAGTATTGTGCTATGTCTACTGCTTGTTCTGAGATAATTTGGCTTCGTGGTCTTTTGGTTGAACTTGGATTCCCTCAAACAGAGCCGACGTCTCTCTATGCCGACAATACAAGTGCTATTCAAATTGTTGCAAATCCTGTTTTTCATGAGCGCACCAAACATATTGAAGTAGATTGTCACTCTATCCGTGAGGCCTATGATAATCAGATTATATCCATCCCTCACATCAATACTCAGTTTCAAGTTGCAGACATTCTTACCAAAGCTGTTCCTCGCCCGCGCCATCAGTTTCTAGTTAGCAAATTGATGCTTCTTGACCAGCCGCATCAATTTGAGGGGGGATGTGAATCAGGAAATAAATAATAATTTATAATTATATTTATCAGTTTTCCTAAAATTAGTTAGACAAATCAGGATTTGATTTGATTCTCTTAATTTGTAATTATTAGATATAAATGTTGTAACGATTATTTATACGGAGAAATATCAAAGCAAAAAGGGCATCAAACCCTAAATTGTGACAGTTTGATCACACAGTTCGATCAATTGTGTTTAAGTCTTTGACTGCAGAGCAACTACAATATTTTGCTTTTAATTTAAAACGTAAGGTTTAATAGTGTATAATTTGTGATTAAATATTGTAGTCGAGTTTACAATATTACCCTTAAACCGTATATGCAGGGGGATTTGCCCCACACACACCTAGTCGCTCCCGCTTGAACGACTTGCCCACTTATCACTATGAACCACACCCGACACATGATAACTTAGATTCTAGTGAACATAGTCAACATTGACTTACATTGTAGCTATTATTAGTTATTATTATTTTCCATCATTGAGTCAAAGTTTTGGATAAAGGATAACAAAGGGAAATGAATCATGTAACCTGTATTGTTGTGGATCTTCCTTCAATGCATTAATATAAGCTTTGAAGATGGCATCTCTGTCCTCATCACTAGGATAACCTTCCATGAGTTTGTCATAAATTGTGACAAAACCAAGAGCAAATACAGGATCATAACGGTATGATGTCTTGTATCTCATTAAATGATGCTGGACAATGAGCTCCTGCAGCACATTGTTATAGATACTAGGGATTGGTCGTTTATATGCCTTTAGGAAACTTAACTTTGTCTCAGAGACACTGGGAATATCTACATTAATTAGATAAAGCATGATCAAATATTGATAATAATATTCATTTTCTTCTTTTATTTATTTATTCTTCCCTTTTTGGCAGTAGGTGTTAGAAAGATTATCACAAACTCAATATAAAACTTTTCACGCCATGTCGTACACTCAAACCTAAGTTAGTCAAATTCTATGGTGTCCGGTGGACCACGTTGATAGGTGTTCACAATTACGATAGTAGATAGACATGCCTTCTAGAAGGAGAAGTTTAAGGGCTTCCTCATCCTCACCGCTAGGAGGGTGATTTAGTCTATGTTTGTTTGAAAAAAAAAATGTATATCTCAAAACTTAATTCACAGTTGTTTTTCTTTGTTTATGTCAAACTGATATTGATAAATTCACAAACTTAGACGTCAAGATGAAGTGGATCGTGAGCTTTTACTTTTGAGGGGCAATCTTCGTCAGATGTCGTTAGAGTTTTAAATAATTTTAAGCGAGTAAATCAACATTTCAGTTCTCGAAATTGTAAAAATCTAATAATTTAGTCTCTCAAATTTACAAAATAGAAGCAAATCTTTTATTTAAACTCAACAACATGAATCAATGTATTCCTCTATCAAAGTATCCCTTTGATAAACATTCATCAAAATCAATACAAAAATGCATATTTGACTTCAATAGTCTCTTACTTCATCAAGACAAACATAAAACTTTTAAAATTGTGATGTTAAATTCGAAATAACTAAATTACTGATATTCTTTAATTTAAGGGATTAAATTAATATATTGCAAATTTGAGTGATTAAATTGACCTATCCTTACGATTTCAATAATGAAAAATGCTCATTTACTCAATTTGAAGTACTAACTCATAGTAAACCATCTATCAACTAGATACATCTAGAATACGCCCTAAGTTAACCAAAAACATATGTAAAAAAAATCTACCAAAAGAGTATATATGATCTAATCAGCTTAATGCCTAATCATGCATGCAAACAGCAAATGTAAACTAAAAGAAAGTAACCCACACTAAGTAGTTTGAAGGAATTTTTCCTTAATAAACCAAATGTCATATATATTTCAGGGCAGTGTATACAAATTTTGAGGTCTTTGACAAAAAAACTCTAACCATGCTTGAAATTTAGATAAATCTCTATTAGTCTTAATTGCCTCAAAAAAAAAAAAATTGTAAAATGAATAGGGGCGTGAGAAAATTCAACAACATGAAAGCAAAAAAAGGCACAAACCTGTGACAGAAGACATGCATTGAATAACCATTTTAGATGTAGAATTGAAAGGTCGAACACCAACATAATTATGATGGTAAGAGAAATGTGTCCGAATTCCAAGAGTGGATGTCATAGTTGATTTTCTCTTTGAGCATTGAGTTAAGGTTGAGAATGACAAAGAAGTGAGAGCTGCCATAGCTAGAAAATGGAAAAAGAACAAAATTAGAGAGATTTAGACTCAGAAAATACCCGTCATGGAAGGACAAAATTCAGAGGTCACTTGCATTGTGTTGGAAACAAAACAAGAAAAAGAACAAATAAAAGCTTATCCTAAGAAGCCGCTAACATAAAGACACGTTGACATTTCGAAGTAACACTGAATTTCTAGCCTAAGAACATCGTTTTTTTTCCCAAAAAATATTAGAGAGTCATACCAATGTCAAATGTTTTGAAATTTCAAAACATTAATTGCCGACAATTAAAGGGAAATGTGGATAGAATGCCATGGCACATCTAATAAATGAATGTCGACGACTAGTTTTTAATAGTAATTATATGATTTATAAATAAAAAATAAAGAAATGTGGATATTTAAATGGTGGAGTAATATATAAGTATATATTTATAGAACAGTGTTTGAGTTTTGATATTTTTTAAACTAGTTCTAATTCACGTAAATTTTTAATGAGTTTAATTTTTATACACGGTGGATGTAAAAAATTTATATAGTTGGAAAATCATAGACATTTGAGTGACTTTATAAATATTAAAATAAAAGTTAAATATTATTAATAATTTAACGGGTTGTAGTTGATTGACAATATAAAAATTATTTATTTTAATATAAATTCATTTTTATTTCTTAAAAGAAAAACACAATTTAATGTAATTTTTGTAGATTTCTGAATTTGTATAAAAAAATATATGAGTTTGTATCCGCTTATATATAATGGATTGTTAATTTACAATGGCTTCTGTAAAAGTGTAAATTAGTAATCTGCATCTTTTTTCTTTCTTTGGACTAAAATATTTAACTATTTCTTTTAGAAAATTGATGTAATTTACATTTGTTATTTTATTTTTGCTCCTTGAAATTGATGTTTGTTTTTCTTTTTCATATTTAATATTTTCTTATCCTAACTTTCTCATGAATTATTTATCGAGAAAAAAAAATTATATTGAATTCCAACTTTTACTTAGGTCATAATAATAAAAAAAAAAAATCAGTAATCAATTAAGATATTTTTTGAAATGTTGTTGAAGAGGGGTTTTTTGAATGTTGATGAAGCAAAATATTTGTACATCTATATTTTGAGGAAGTACATTAGTATTATGTACATATTATCTACTTAGGTAGAATTGTCATTTTAAATTAAAGGTGAATCTCATATCTAATACTCACATATATAATTATTACGTTCAAAAAAAATTCAATTTCACTTTCTAAATTATTAATGTTATGTGCACTATAAGTGTAATGTGTAAAATTATTTTACATTTTTTAAATATACAAATTGAATTCTTATTAATATTATAATATACTTTATGCGGTCTAAATATACACATTAAATTCTTAATAATTTTACACTATTAATTTATTGTACACATTAAATTCTTAATTATTTTACACTATTAATTTTCACTCAGAATCATGTTTAACTAATTTTACAACTTATTCATGGTTGTAACTTCTTTGGGTACTACCTCTAGACTCAAATACAAGTAAAAAAAAATTACAATTTATTTATGATTGTAACTTATTTGGGTACTACCTCTAAATTCAAATATAAGTAAAAATTGTCATATTTGATGAAAAATATAAAGAAAATTAATTAGTTTTAATCTAGTTAACAAGTTCTCATACAAAATTAATAAAAAGAATGAATAGTTTAGAAAATAAAATAAATATTTTGAATGAATAAAAAAATTAAAAGATGACAAGCACTATTCTTAATTTATATATAATTAATTACTTTTGTAATTAAGTTAGTACAATTTATATAAAAAGGCTAAAATAATTCAAAAGATAATATTGAGATTCGACGAACATCCTATTTGGTCTTACATTATTATTTATCTTCATCTTAGATGTAGATTAGGGATAAAGAATCTTGTTGGCAATCACCTATCACAGCTTACTTTATTATAACAATCTCTCGTTATTGTGTCAAAAACAATATCTCATTATTTTATAATGATATGTGAGATTCATGATTAACTTGATTTAGATGCGCACGTTACGCGATTGTTTGTAGATAAATATATAATTTTATAAATTTTATATATAAAAAATTTGAAAATTAAGTATATAAAAAATGCTTTTAGAGTGTGTTTAGATGAATGAATGTTTTGAAATAATGTATTTTTAGAGCGTAACTCAAATTTTATGAATTATTTTGTCAACGTTAAATTTGGAGAAGTTCAAGTACTACCTTAAAGGTAAAAATTTGAAATTCCTTTTATACTTTATACAATGTGAATATCAAATTTATCCTTATAAATTTTATAAAAAAATCGCCTTTTTAAATTTTTAATTTTTGCTCCAACACTTTGTAAATTTATAAACATGATCAAAGTTTAAATAAATAATTGTTCTATCCAAACAACAAAATTTATTAATAAAAAAATGCAATTGAGGTATTTTAAATTGCTTAAAACTTTTAATTTTTTAGAATATTTAATTACTTCATATAAACACTCTTGGAGAATCAACTACTTCACACATAATAATAAGTTAGTTACAATATTAAATTTAAAAATAATGTCTTTTAATATGATTATATGATAGTTGTTAGTATGAAAAATTATTTATCATTTTACATGAGTTACACCATATGCAAACTACTAATCTCAATTTAATTCTTAGTCATACAATTTTGAAGATTGAATGTTCATATTTTAAGTTATATTGTTCTTAATTTTAAAACTAAAAACACAAACTTTTCGATCTCCACGTGTCAATTTATGTTTCAATCTAGATAAAGGAAAATGTAAAGAAAAAAAGAAAAGAAAAGACATAATAAACAAATAAGAAATTATATATTTAATAAGAAAAATCATTTATTCTAATCACTTTTGATAGCGGTGGAAGGATGGATGATGAATGTCTCCGGAGAAGAATGCGAATAATACTATTTTTCAAATCTTAAAACATAATTTCAAGCAAGTGTTGAAGAATATAGTCATCACTTGCTAAATAAATTGGTATTATTAATATTAATGTGAGTCAAATATAAAATTAAAAGTGAAAGCATGTTGAATAGATGTGTAAACATATAGTAGAACTACAAATAAAACTTCTTTACCTTGAAAATAAGAGTGACACATAAGCATATAATTGACTTGGGATTGACAAAAATAGGTATGTGACAAAATTAACAATATAATGACTTGTGGAACTATTTTAATATATGATAAATATATTCTTACTACTCCCTTGTATATGAGAGGTCGGTCCAACAAATTTAAAAATATAAAATAAAATTTGAAATAAAATATTTCATATATAAATTAATAACAATAAAAATTAGAAGTCATTAAGTTTAATTAATTTTTACAATATTAAATGACATAATAATAAATATTAAATACATTGATCGATTAGTTTTGTTAGTATTAAATAGTGAGTTAAATTTCTATTAAGATTTAAAAAATTAATACTATTTGCGGTCCTCTTGGGCCAGCGCATTGAATGTAATCGTTTTTTTCTTTTTGTGGATTATATTTTTTAGATCAAGTGATTTAGTACTAAGAATCACACACTTTAAATATAGTGAAATAATATTGAATTTAAACTAATATATCATGTATATCAATATTCTTGGATCTACCAATTAAATTATATTGATGAGTATATCGTGTTGGCTAATTCAACGTGCTCGTCGTATTTTGGTTTTTAATTAATTATTTTGGTTTTTTTTATAAAAAATTAATATTTTATTAGCAAATTAATATCTATGAATAATTTTTAGATAAAAAAAAATTTTATGGATCATATTTCACTTAACATGTATTTTTATAATTGTTTCTTGGATGATATTTATTAAATTTGTTAAAACCAATAATTAATGATGACAAATTCATAAAATTTATCCATTTACAAATTATTTTTTAATCAATATAAAAAACTTAGACACCAGTTATTTTGGATTAACTAATATGTGAAATGGAATGGAGCTTGAGGTAAGTAAAATATGAACACGGTAACTAATTATTTAAATTAATAATTAAATGTTATGTTTTAAATTTAAATATAATATTCAATATTGAACATTTATATGTCGATTATATATATATATTTTTTTTTTTTAAAAAAATATTAATTAATATATCTTGTATAGAAATTTATATACTAAAATATACTATTTTTATTTTATTTTTAGGACGTCGCATCTCCAACTTGCTGCAATCATCTATAAATTTTTATTTTTTATTTTTTTAACTATTTTGTTATATGCGATTTTTTACTGTAGAAAAAATTATCTTTTAAATAATAGCAAAACAGAGATACATAAAAAAGTATTTTAATATATAAATTTTAATATAAAATCTCTTAATTAGTTTTTTTTTTAAATAGTACAAAAATTTCTTTATACACGAGTTTCTTTATTATTTAATTTAAAATAAAAAAATGGAAGAGAGTAGTATTGTTTGTACTGTAATAGGTAGCTGGCATGGTTGGGAATGGATAAGAGCAAAGTTGCATTTGAGTGATAGGAAAGGAAAGGGGCATATTATCAACACTCAGAGCGTGTTGGACCGCGTGCTCAAGGTCTATATCAATTCTCAAACAACACTAACGACAACTTTTTGTTTTTTTACTTACTTTTCAACTCTAACAAACTACTATCACAACAAAATAACAACTACTCCTTCCATTTTAAATTATTTATGAGAAATATTTTCAAAAAAATTTTGACCAAAAAATAAATATTTTTGAGTAAAATAGTTTTATTAAATGAGAGATCAATGCTATCTATATATGCTTCGTTACATTGTACATTAGTCTAAATACAAAAATATTTCACCCAATAATATTTTGGTTTAATTTGAGAGATATGAGTTGAATTTAATTTTTTATATTTTATGATGAAATATTTTAAAATAATAAAATTGTTTGTCTATTTCTCAAAATAGAAAATTATTTTTTGAAAAATTAATCAAACATGCTCTAAATTATTTATTTCTCGATAATAAATAATATGCAAATTTGTTATTTTTGATGTGGTTAAAAAAATATTTAATAAACTACACGTAACTGAAAAATATTGACATGTTACTTTAATTCTAACCATATTAAAATTCATAATAAAATAATATATAAATGATTGATGGCATAAAATATGTTTTGTACTAATAATATATCAATTTTATTTTTCGAATATTATAGTTTATCATTTTCTGAATGATTTTAATTTTGTAATATGTATATAATATCGGGGTTGTTAATTTATATTCACTTATTTATGAAATACACTATAGTGTATTTTGGTAATTTGCAGCGATTGAAAAATCAACGGGATGCAAGCTAATAAATCATTTAGGAATTTATTAATTTATTCTCACTCATTTTAGTGCGCGTAAACTAATAAGTTAAATAATTAAAAAAAAATTCAAATACGGAGGTAAGTTTCTAATTTAACCTACATATATAGCTTAGTTTTTTATGTTAGGATTTTCTTTTTAATGATTAATATTAATAATTAATATTTGTAATACTTTAGTGAAAGTGAAGATTAGATTTAGAGCATCTTTATTCCTTCAATATCTTGTTCATAGTCTCAATAATCAAATCAACTTTATATCTCTTTAACAATTTTAAATTTAATTTAACTTTAAGTTTATATATTTATGATGAATTAGTATTTTCACAGTTTATATATAATTTAATTTTAAAATGATATTATATATTATTCAACAATATGCTACACTATAACCTATGCATCACTAAAAATCATGATGATGTTTATTTTTAAAATTTAAACTAAGATGCCAACTTGGGCACTTACAACTTATTAAAATTAAACACTTTTTTTTAATAATTTGTTTGTCTAAAGTATATCATCTAAATAATGAGCCGTATAATTTAAATTTTGTATGTATATAAAATAAGCTAGGCAACCTCTTTAAATGCCTGAGCAGTTGAGACTTGAGAGTTTTTCTCTTTTATGTTCTTTATACCAAGTTGTTTTCTTTAATCTTTCTTGTCCCAAATCTAACTGTATCTAGCACTCTTCACTAGAAATTTAAGAGTGAGTTAAACATAATTGTGAAATTAGAGACGATTTAAAGGAATTTGATATGATCTGAGATATTTTTCAAGTGGTTCCAAACATGGAGGGAATCAAAGATGGATCACAAAGAAATAACTTCATTAATTCTCACAAAGGTTCCTCAAGAGTACAACACTGTCCCTCCAAATCAAATAACTGTGTTTCTGAAAATGTGTTTCATCAAGCTGCTACCAGTAACAACAATGTTGATGCTGCTAATAGGTTTAAAAAAGCAGAGGAATCACTTAGAACTGTCATGTACTTGAGTTGCTGGGGTCCTAACTAAAGGTGCAGCTTAAATTATATATCATAGCTACTGCTTTTTAATTATACTGTACTATATATTATACTTGCTATGTAGGAGTAGTGAATTTTGTAAAGATATGCACCAGCTGAACGTTTATAGAGCTATGTAAATATTAAGGAAAACATAATAAACTATAAACTAGAGTTTAATTCTCAGCTTTAACACGTAAAAAGTTTTATATTGTCGGCACATCATAATCATTCATAAATATGACTTTAGAAGTAACAATGATAAAAGTCAAATATTTTTAATGATCTAACGATTGTGATTGACAGACAGTCTAAAAACTCTTTATAACTATGTAAGAGTTATATTTAATAAACTAACACCTATTTTACTTTGATGTGAATGTTGAAGTGCTTTTATATGAGATTGAATTATGTTATGCTAGGTTTTATATGGTGAGATGACTATATATATAGTTGTGCATGAGAGGACTATATATAGTTGTGTATTCTATAATAACGAATATAGTGAAATGAAATGACTTAGTCGTTTTTTGTTATTTTGTAGAATCACACTCAATAAATATAATTTTATAAAAACTACAAGTTGTAATTTTATAAAATTAAAATAGCTCATTATCATTCTCGTAAATCAACCGTAATACCAAAAATACACTTAGACTAGTTCTTTGGTATTTGTGTTAAAGCATTTCCATCTCTTCTTTATCCAAAACAATACATAATGATTTATAAATTGATCATAAACTAAAGTGATTCCCAAGAGATTAATCTCAACAATTATACCTATATATTTAATAAAAGATATTTAATAAAAGGAAAACTTGTACATCTTGAGTACAAGTTCTTTTGGACCAATCATTCTTGAGGTATGTTAACAGTTTTGTTGGTCATTATGGGCTAGGAAAAAAATTAAGATAATTTTAATGGTTATTTATTTCTACTTACACCACCTTCAATTTACAAACCACAACCTCCATTCTTTTATTTGTTTTTGTCAACACAGCCTCCGTTGTAAAAAAGCTGCACAAAATACAACTATTCAAAACTTATTACCCAAACAGTCCTTTTTTATACTTTCCATAAATTAAATTATGAAACATAAATTTTGTATTTCAAAAATGGATATTCAGATTATTTTATTTTTAAATTATTTTCACCACCAAAAGAAATTTGTATTTTGAAATTTTGTCACCATAATTAAATTTCTTTTTAAAATACCAAAAAAAGTGTTGAGAAAATCAGTTTATGAAGAAATGAACAAATAAGTATGGAGAGTTATTGGATTGTTTTTAGAAGACTGAAGTATATTTTGAAACAAATGTAGAGAGAGTATGGTATGCAGAATATAAAGATGTGAGTAGCAATTGTCGTATTATAACTTTCATATATAGTAGTATTCTTCTAGACAATTAATGATTATTATTATGATAGTTTATCGACTCTGTCAAGTGACAATTATTCAATCTTGTCATTATTTAAAATGTTTTTGTCAAGCATCTTTAATTTGTAATTTCTTGCAACCGTGACCCACCTCTTCAAAATTATAGACTTTTTCATTTGTGATATTTTCTGATTGTCAGTTTTGTAAATCATAAATAGAGCTCTGCCCATAAATAAATATCCACCCGAATTAGATTATTAGAAAATGTTAATATATGGTGTGTTCGTAATTGATTCAGCATGATATACATGGAGAAATCTCTCTCTTAATAAATATTTAGTTTAACCATAAAATTAATAAAATTACAATGAATAATTATGATTTTGCATAAACTTCAAAATAAACATGAAAATGTAGTTCTAGATTTTTATATAAATTAAGTACCCCGTGTATGATTGAAAACAGATGATCAAATCAAATAAAATTATATTATAATATATAAACAACAACTTTCGTTTAAGAATTTAAATGATTAATTCGAAATACGAAATGTAAGATTTTTTAATTATTTATCAAATTAATTCTTTCACTGCACAAACTATTATTGTCCTAAGTAAACAAAACAAAAATTAAACTCTAGATACTAACATAACTCTTATTTATTAGTTTTTTTTTGCAAAAAGAAAAAAAAGACACAAACTACATACATGTACATAGAAATATAAAATCTATCATCTATTTGGGTCCCCAACAAATGAAGGCATTTGTTGCATTCCCCACTTTTGATCAAAAGGCATGATGATGCCCCTTGAGGCCTGCTCTTTCATGGCTAGCTTAAATCTAAAATTGTCTTTCTATTGTTACTCTCATAAATGAAGGGATTTCAATATGGAAAAGTGTATTTGTTTGTGAAGAACTTCATTTTTGTGTATGGAAATATATAATTCTATTTAAACAAGGTACAAGCAAATAAGATTCATTGGACTAAAAATAAAGTGACTTTTTAGTTATATTTGTGGTTAAGGTAAACAATTTATGTAATGGATAAACATGTCGATTCACGAAACTTACGATTTGTGTGTATATAAACTATAAACACATATATACACATAATTTAGATGATAAGAATGCAATAATAATTTGAGTAAAAAAAAAAAGAATGTAATAATTTAATTTTAAATAAGATGATAAACATCAGTCAAAAAATAAACGATTATAATCATTATGATTACATATTTGGATTTAAATGGATAGATATTATCAATCAAAGGAGAAAATGAATTTTAACATTCATTAAAATAAAATACACATCAGTTAAGTACATAGTATTTGTAATATTTTACAGTACTATAAGTTCAAATTTTTTTTTTTTTGAAAAATTTATTTTAATATCAACAAAGTTCTTTTTTTGAACAAATCAACAAATTCTTTTTTTATTCATGTGCAATATCATCTCAATACGAGAATATCTATGTAAATTTTAATGTTTTTATAATGAAATAAACTAATTGGTAAATAAGTCTTAAAAGTGAATGAAAATAGGGCAAGCTCAAGACCGTCAAAAAGTATTTGGCTGTTAATATTCTTTTTAAGAAGAAAAAAAAAAGGTTATTAAAGAAATTTGAGGAAGAAGTTATTTTTCGTAAAAAAAAAAGGAAATGAATTATTATTTCAATGATGAATAGTTTTTTAAATTAAAAATTCATTTTAAAATTTAAGATAGATGTGGATGGTATTCATGTCCAATTCAGATAATTCAAATAGAGTAAGAATCACTTGAGCTAAACTACACTTTACTAAACATAAATTTTGAGTTCTTTAAAAATGTTAAATCTAAGTCTAACTATTACATGTTATACGTTAATATTTAAGACATAACACTTGACCTTTTAAAAGTCTTATAAAATCTATTTAAAAATTTATCTTCAAAATTTGTGTTGCAACTTAAATAGTGTAGACTTTCATAAATAGATATATAAACTAATAACTTAATAATATTAAATTAACACGTATAACTTTATATATGATATAATATTTTATTTTATAATAATACATTTAAAAATATTAAAATGTAAAATATATTAATATATTTAAATTATAGAAAAAATTAACAAATTTATGATTAAATACAAAATGTATAATTTAATATAATAATAATAAATATATTTAAACTCACCTCGAAACTTTTTATTATAACACAAAGTTATTATAATGAAAAAAATTAATTAAATAAACTTTAAAAAAAATATTCAGTCTTGCCAATTTAAAGAATGTAATGCTCCACAGGACCACAACCAACTGTCCACTATGCAATCTTATCACTTCAATTTTACTATAACTCTCCCTCTTCCGAATTTGTTAGTAAAGCGAGCTGCTAGGTGGATCATATTATTGATAAATTCTTGTCAAAAACAAATAAGTATAACTTAAAGTTTAATTAATACTTCCTCCGTCTTAAAATAATTAAATTATTTATAAAAAAATAAACTATTTTAAAATAATTGATTATTTTAATTATTAATATTTTTTTTAATTATACCTTTAAGTTAATATTATTTATATTATTTTTAATATAATATTTTTTATTAAAAATAATAATACATTAATATTTAATAAGAATAATCTAATAAAAATAATATTTTTTCTTTTATTGATAGAATCATATTCACCCTATTTTCTTCCTTAAATGAGTGGTGTTTTGGAAAACTATAACACATGGCGGCGTTAAAATGAATTATCCAACTCGCATCAAAGTGATTCAATCAAGTGGAAATATTTTTGGTCTGGGCTAAAAAGCACGTATTATAGATTACAAAATTGGCATCTACAGACTTTTCAAACCGGTCCACATTTATTTTTTTAATTACAATTATTTTATCAAAATTGAAAAAAAGAAGCATTATTTCCCATTATTTAAATTTTTACTACATAAGGTTACATCAAAACAAAAAATGGAACCTAAATACATGTTTTAATTAACATAAGTAATTTTAAAATTGTGATACAAATAATTTAGAATTAATGTTAAAAAGGAAATAAAAAATAAAGTTACTATTCAAATATCAATGGCAATATGTTTAATTATTTTTTATTAAAGATTTAATAGGTGCACATATATATAGTTGTATAAAAAATAAACTTAATAAATATTAAATTGTTAATATGAAAATAAAGTTTAATAAACAAATTTAGCATGTGCATGTATATATAATTAATAGTAAAATATAACAAAATACTAATTTTTATACTTAATAATTAATAGTGGTAGATTTAAATTTAAATTTAAATTTAAATTTAAACAAACATTTTACTAACGTGGACTACCCGAAGCATGTCATGGGCCCAAATTATGCATGCACACATGAAAAAAATCCTCTTATAAATTAAAGGGTTAAGTCCTATAAAATATTAACATTTTACTTTTAGTCTATCATTTTTTTTAATTTTAGTCTCTAAAAAAATTTTAAGCACTAAAAAATTAAGAATATTTTTTATGGACTAAAAATGAAATATTGAAATTTTATATGAACTAAAAATTTATTTAACCTTCAATCAAACTCAAAATTTGAACTATAAATCTAATATATTTTGGGTTTTACTAGTCGGTTAATTCGTACTAACTCATACAAATGGAAATGTTAAGGTCTTAGATTTGAACCCGTATAAAACGTTGAACCTAACAATATCGATATTTGTCAGATGAAATAAAATTTAAAGACTATATTATTTGTATTTAGACTAAAATATCTCTATTTTATGAAATCTACAATTTTAAATTCCTATTTTATTTTCCGCAATTTTTATCTCTTCATTTTTAAATTTATTTACATTTAATTTCCCTTCTCAATCCTTTTAATTTCCTTAAAATTTAAAGTAACACTAAACTTAAGGTGGCCGGCCGTCTTGCCTATATATGCCCCCACCTCATCATCATTTATGTCTATACATAATACATTTAAATAAACTAATGGTATCACTCCCAAACTACGGGTCCAATTTAGCTATATTATGGGCTTATTGCAAAACCACGTGCATAGAGATACATCTCCAAAACATAATTGAAATTAATACTGCTCTGCCTTATATCCACATAGTCCAAACCACTTGTATTGTTATAATTAATAACAAATTAAAATCTATCTATATAAGTAGCCACTCAAACTATTGATATATCATAATTATACAGTGAAATTCTAGTGACTTTCAAATATGTGTGCAACAAGAGGAGCTTTGGTTGCTGCAACAAGTGTTGGACTTGTGGAGACATTGAAGGATCAAGGGTATTGCAGATTGAACAACAACACCATGAGATCAATAGCACAACGTGCCACCAACCAAATAAAATCCTTAGCTCAAGCCAAGAAGTTGCCTATAACTTCTTCTTCTTCAATTTCAAAAAAATTGAGTGATGAAAAGAACAGAAAAGCAGAGGAGTCTCTAAGAACCGTTATGTTCTTGAGTATTTGGGGTCCCAATTCTTAGAACCATAAATGGAAAGAAAAAATGGTATCATTCAAGCATCAAAGAAAAATATGGTGCCACCGGTCATATTCAACCATATATTTCTGTATCAAACTTGAGAGCTGAAGGCTCGCAAGATAAAACACACTGTCAAACTTGATGTGTGTATGTATTATGATCGATTAGATGTTGTGAGTGTAAATTTGTTTGAATAAAAATTTACCAGCTTAATTTGATCATAAGAAAGTTTGTGCTGTGAATTTGAATTTGAGTGAGATTATTTATTTCCTTTATGTTATCTTCCTTATTTTGTAATTTATGTTAAATATAATAAACTAAAACAAAAACCAACAAATTTCTCAACAAGCTATTATAGAGTTTTTAAGTAATGTATTATGAGTTTTTAGGATAATAGTTTCTCGTATAAATGAAATAACTTTTACAGCTCAACTTTTTTTTAATAAAAAATACAGTCTCTCATTTTACTATTATGGTAAAAGAACTATGATGGTCTGTTTGTTCTAAGTGAAGAACTCTAAATTTGTGAGAAGTTCTCACAAAAATTCATATTTTTCTCAAAATAATTTAATTTATATACTCTATTAATGTAAATAATTTTGGATATTATTAGTCAATTATAAATATTGAATAATTAAAAATATTTGATTTTTAATATTTCTAAATTTATACGTATGAGTAGTTTTAATATGTTACATTGTTTTTAACCTAGAAAAAACTTAAGTTATTCTAATTTCTAAAATATATCACGTACAACTTTTATAAGCTACAACAGCTGCAATGATCATTAGATTCTCTCTAAATTCAATTATCTTTATAGTTGTTGTATCATACAACAGTTATAGATGATTTAAATATCAAAAAACAAAATACAATGCTATATAGAAGATTAAAAAAATAAAAATAAGAGACTTTACGTTCTAAGTGTCTAAGTTGAATCTAGTGTATTAAGATTGGAATCTGGTTCATGTAACTTTCATCTAATAATTTAGATTTAATGTACCAATTTTGTTTTAAAGACAAATATTACTAATTAACTTGTAAAGAAAGATAATTTGTTATTATTAAAGACCGAATTTTGAACTTTACTATTAATACTTTTTGAACATGTCAACTTAATTATATCACTAGATCATACTTTTAAATTTTTTATTTTTTTTATAAATAAAATGGTAAAAGAACTCACACGCAATTGCAAAATCCTTATTTTGAACTTATATAACATGACAATTATGATATATGTCAGTTGAACTATCTCTTACCGATACACTTTCAAAAACTATACTGCACCATATTTTAAGAATAGCAAATCTTGATTTCACTAATGTAATGAATTTGTATAAGCATCATATCACATGTCGATTTGTTACTCTATTAAATTAATGAGATCAGATATATATTCCAATTGAATTCTGAGACACATATTCGCATAGTTCCAAGTACCAAATCTCCGGTGCAGCAAATTACATATATCTTGGTCTAGTGGTTTTCCTTGTGTTAACAAATGGCTACAAACAATGTGTGCGTTACTTAAAAGGATATATGTAGATGTAGTAGCACTCAAACAATTATGTTATATTTTTGTCGTTTACCTGAGCAATGGACAAATGCAACTTGTGTGGTCCTACAAACAATTACAAGTAAAGTCCAAAAACACAATAATACCAAAACCATGTGCCTTTTTTTCCCCACACAGCCTCTGGTATTTCATTAATATATGCCTCTTCTATGATCCTACACTATATATATTAACAACAACCTGAAACCATTTTCTCAATCAACACTACCTTTTATTTTATATCAAGAACAAGAAAATGAGTACAAGAAGCCGTGCTTGGACATGGAGTGTGGCAACAAGTGTTGGAGTGGTGGAGGCGTTGAAGGATCAAGGAATATGTAGATGGAACAGTGTGATAAGATCAGCACAACAACATGCTAAACATAACATCAGATCTTTGTCTCAAGCCAACAACTTTTCTTCTTCATCATCTGTTGCAACCAAATTGAGGGATGAGAAGAAAGCCAAGCAATCAGAGGAGTCTTTGAGAACTGTCATGTACTTGAGCTGTTGGGGTCCCAACTAAGCAAATTATGATATTTTCAATTCAATGTATCAATGAAGAGTTAAATTTTGTATATAGAAATTTGTGTACAGGAGGATTTATTAGTATATGATGATAAACAAATCTTGAGAAATTATTTCTCTCATAAATTTGTCCTGTGTTGATCTAAACGCCATAAAATTTAAGGATGTTCAAATTAAAATATCACCAAATGTTAATAAGATGTCATTAGTATTAATCACAGATAAAATTGTTGCAAAAGAGTATAAAAGTTCATAAAGTGGCGGATTCAAGACCTGGGTTTAGGGGTGTAAAATTTTTAACAATAAAAAATATAATTATTATAATATATATATATATATAGATATATTTTATAATTATCCTTGAGTTAAATATTTGATTACTCAACATATGTAAAAGTGTTATCTACGTTTATAGAGATCACTTAATTTCTCTTTGATTCAATGGCAATGTTATTGTGAAATTATAGAGAGAAGTTGGTTGGTATGCTGCAATTGAAAAGACAGATGTTCAGCTATAGAAATGAGAGAAGTTGAGTTCAACAAGGTATATCATTGGTCGCAAGGTGCAAAGTTTACTTTTCAGGGTGGTCAAAATAGAAGTAATATAGAAAAATAGCTCTAATTATTTAAAATTGGAGGGTGCTGGTGCACACATTGAGTTGCATGTGGGTCCGCCCTGCGTTAATAGGTATGCAATTCACATAAATATCATCAAATAGGAATTGTTTACCCTCGGTAGAAGATACTCTTAAGACAACAAGATTCTAAGAAGTAAAAATAAGGTTAAAGTTACTCAATCAGTTCGCATATATTTTAGCCTTCACAATATGTATAAGTAAATTGAATGTGCGAATCATTTAAAAAAACTATTGGATATGTGTCCTTAGAAATTGCATTTATTCGTGAGCATGTTAATGAGCACTTAACAGTCACTTTCCATGATTGGGTGAGATAACTTTCCCCTTACGCCGTGACAAGTCACAAACACATATCACACATCTCCACATGAAGAGCATCACACACTCTAATCTTTTGCCTAAAATCCTTGATTCATCTATCATATGAGTCACACTAAAGTTTGTCACACCCTGTAATGTCATCACGCTTCTTGTACATCATGTCACAATTAAACTTCATCCAACCATCTTGAGGCCTATTCCATTCAATGTAATCAATTTCCTAATTCTAAGGATATTCTTGTAGGTGAGTGTGAGTATTTTCTACAATAGTCCAAACAAAGTTTTGGATGACATAGATAAGGTTGGTAGGCCACTAGAACCTTTCTTCAAAAGCTGATTTATGATGTCAATTCCACAAATGCCAACAGATTATAATGAAAGTTGTCTTGTCTGCCACCAATTGATGTTTAGATGATTAAATATTCTATCCCTGCAATTAAAAGAGAAAAAATGGATCATTAAATTTGGAGGAACAAGTCTAATTCATACCTATTTTTGCGAAAATGCAATCACAAAGCACATGGAGAACTGTCTCGTTGTCAGTTTCATAGCTAGGGCATAAAGAATATATACCCACCCCCACTTGCTTCTATGATAGTTGGTGAGAATATATTCATGGGCCACATAAAAATTTGAATCCGGTGGAGCTTTCCAATCCTCTTATGTAGTGTTCTAGTTCTCAAAATTTAGATTATAGATACAGTATAATAGTGATGTGTACTACCAGAAATTCAATGATAATAAAATTTGAAATTTAAGCCATTGTTCTTAATTAGAGGAAAAAGAATGTAATAGATTTTTTTTTCACCAAATATTCTTATCATCTAATATAAAATGTTCCATCAATATTACTTTTATATTCTTTATGAAAACTAAGTTTAGCATCAATTATATTTGAAATTGTTGTTCCTAATTCATGTTCTAAAAAATTAGAGGAAAAATTAAACACTATTTTTTCAGTTTTAGTCTTCCTAAAAAATAATAAAGTAATATTAATGAGCAAATATTTAAAGGAGCATTTTATATTAGATGATAAGAATATCTTTCATTTTTTTTAAGATAAGAATATCTTTCAGTTTAAGATGAGAATACACTAGTACTTAAAACTCTTTACGAAGAAAATTATCTCCTTTTCATTCTATTTGACTAGAGTGGTTGTATCCAAAGGATATTCAATTAATAACAACAAAAAACCCAACAAAAAATCGAGGCATGTTTCAAGATATGGAAGCATTAAACTGGGTTGGATGGGTATACTCTAATATTTTATTTTATTTTATTATGTACATATCAATCTACTAAGGTAATGACTAATGACAAAGTGGTCCATAGTAGAGTAAACTATGTGGTCCAAAGTTGTTTAGATCAAATGTATCAAACATTGTTTTGTTTTTTACATTTATTTATTTCCAAAACCGGTAGACATAGCCTCAGGTTTCTCCAAACCAATTCTGTTTCCAATTATCTAGCTAGCTCCTAGTATTTTATTCTACTCTTCAATATAAATAAGACCAACCATCACTCATTTTTTCTCCATCAATCAACCTCACTTTCTTATTTATCAAACCAAACAACACTAGCTACGTCTTAATTTGTTATTGTCATATCATAATCATGAATAGTGCAACAAGTAAAGCTTGGATGGTGGCTACTAGTATTGGAGCTGTGGAAGCTTTGAAGGATCAAGGTATTTGTAGATGGAACTATGCTTTAAGACAAGTTCACCACAACCTTAAAAACCATGTTAGATCATTGTCTCAAGCAAAGATTCTCCCTTCTTACTCTTCACAAGTTGTTTCAAGAAAATCAAAAGATGAAAAGATGGCCAAGCAAGCAGAGGAATCCTTGAGGACTGTCATGTACTTGAGTTGTTGGGGTCCCAATTGATTAAATTCAAAATGAATTTTTTTTTACATTATATTTAATGATAATAGATTAATTATTTGTACAAAAACTGTAATGCCAAATGGCAATAATTCAATGAAGAAAGTTTCTTCTTCAAATCTTTGTTTCCCATCACTGAAAATTGCATACCCGGCCCAGTAACCAAAATATGATACTTTTAGGCCAAAGATCAAGTGTTGTAGTACGAGGATTCATTAATTTTTTAAATTTTAATGGGTACAATTATTGAGATAGAATTATAAATTTCAATGATTAAATATAACATAACTTAGCAACGTAAAACAATAAAATTGACTGCTACTTAGACTAGTGATAAAATTTAATATTAGTAAGTAAAATAAATAAATTGGACTCATAAAAAATTTATTAGATAATGTATAAGTTAATTACAAGTGACTTATTTTTTTGATAAATAATTATACACGAATATAAATTTACCGGATTAATCACAAGTTGGATCGTTAAGGGTCATCGAGTTGAATAGGTCGATTAGATCCGTGAACACCCCTAAACAATACACGATAAATACTTGAGTCACAGTATTATGTATATTATTTTATTTTATTTTTTAAAATGACACTGTATATTATTTGAATTTTTTAAACGATGAACAATACAAATAATGTAATGTGAACATTTTTAAACGGGTTGAAATGATAGTCCTATATGTCCTAAATTAAAGGACATTTATGATGTGTTGTAAACTTGTAATTAATTTTAATCTTTCAAGTGTATAATGTTTGTGCAATGTTTTTTATATAGCAGGATGAAACAACTAGGAAACAAATTCAAAGTACAAACATTTTTAGTATCATGAAAAGTAAAATCTACTTATGCAAAAGTAATTTTATCGAAGAGATCGATGTCGGAGAAAACAAATATAGATATTCTTGAAAATTACTATATCAACTACCACTTTAGAATCTACTTAAGGGATAAATCTTGAGCAAATTATAATCTCCAAAAGAAGAGTCCAAAGCTCCACGCTAAACTGCATTACAATAGCCCTTTATCATAAAAAGCTTCAATGAAGTTCCTATTTTAGTCTTTAGCTAAATCTTTGATGCACTCTCAAGTTTCAATTACACGAATTGAATTTTCAAGTCCCCTCTTGTTACAGTAGTCTATGTGGCCAACGTGAGTTTCGGTTGGTGATTTTTAAGGTAACATAAAACGTGTAGCTAAAAAAGGTATCTCTAGATATATATCATATATCAATTATTAAAAATATGAATGCATTTTTATTAAAAATATGAATGCATTTTTAGTCTATTTAAATATATCATCTTTTATTTTAATCAATTTAAAAAATTATTTTGAATTTTAGTTGTTTTAAATCTAGTTATTAAATTTTAGTATCTATTTTTTATAAAAGTTCATGTCGCATATTCTAAGTGACTTTTTTTTTATGACGTATCATTGATAAGACTTTAAAATATAATTAGTTTAATAATTTAACTATTTAATCTTGAATTTTTACTAATGTATGAATAACTTCAAATTAAAGATTAAATAGTTAAGTTATTAATTAATGGCATTTTAAAATCTTTCGTCTGTCATAAAAAAAAAAGTCAATTAATGCGATATGAACTTTTATTAAAAAAATAATAATAATAAAAAAATTGGTAATCGAAATTTTTTTAATGATCAAAGTTTTAAAAAATAATAAAAATAAAAATTAATATATTTAAAGAGACTAATAACATATTTAACCATTAGCATTGTCAAGTAAACCTAAGTCATTACATGTGTGTCACATTAGGCCATTTACTTTATTATTATTATTTTATTCTAAAAATAAAAAGAACATCTTATAACAACTTAGAACTAAATTGTACAATCATAACACTAAATGTAGAATTAATTTTTTGAATTACCTTGATTTATATCGAACTATGCACTTGTCTATAGTTCATTTTTATTTTTGTCTATAATAATCATTAGATATATGAAAAAATATATATAATTAAATATATAGAATCTTTTATGTGAACTTTTTATATAAGATAAGATATCCACGTGAAAATATTATTTATGCGTATTAAAAAAAAAATAGAGATTTTTAATATATTAAATTTAGAGTGAATCTATCTGAGTCACAAAACCACAATCCACCAGAAAACCACCAGCAGTAGCTTTCATTCGGCCACTGGTATTTTTCAATTCTTTGTGCGTCTCATTGCCTATTAACATTGTCATTTATCTCAACCTTCTTATCCAATATATATATAACAACCTCCTTCACTCTTGTTACTCAACCAATTAATTAATACACAAGAAACATCTATTTCCTCTCAATTTCCCTCTAAAGCTACACTTCTAAGTTCTATTAATCAATTTCAAGAATCACTAATACTCAAGATGAGTTCATCAAGCAGAGCATGGACAGCTGCAGGAAGTGTTGGAGTTGTTGAAGCATTGAAAGATCAAGGTATTTGCAGATGGAATCATGCCATAAAGTCTCTTCAAAATCATCTTAAAAATAATGTCAGATCATTTTCTCAAGCAAACAAGCTCTCATCATCCTCTTCTTCTTCTTCTGCTATGGTTTCTAATTCTAACAGACAAAAACAGAATGCAAAACAATCAGAGGAATCTTTGAGAACTGTTATGTACTTGAGTTGTTGGGGTCCCAATTAAGATCTATGTACAAAATATTTTGATTATTCAATATTCAATTGAATGTATTATTGAAGGAATTAGATGAGCAAATAAGGGAAAAGCTTTTGATCAAGATTCATTGTCTGAAACAAATAAGTGAATGAAATGAATCATCCTTTTGTTGCTTCCTGAAATAGAAATTTGTGCATAGGATTTATTAGTATATATGATATGATTCATCTTATCTTATGATCAAAACATTGTAAGGAAGTTAATGTTGGAAAAACCTTACTAACGTTGTGCTCAACAATCCATGTCAATTACATGATAAATAGCCAAAGGCGGAAGCGTACCTGTGGGAATTGCCATTAATGAAATCCTGGGATGATGATGATAGAGCCAATGGGTTGGGTGATCTTCCTCAGCAAAACACCCTGAAGACCTTGCTCTCTTGATGGGGATAGAGAGAACCAGATAATTTTCTACTTTAGGGTTTTGAAACTGAATAGTCTTGTTGTGTTTGCCTTGGGGACCATTACCCCTATATATAACTATTATTAGTTATATCCCAAATTGCAGTATTTCCAATTCAGCCCCTCATTAAATTAGAAACTGCCTGGTATCTACACTATTAATTTTCATAACTATTATGCTCTTTAGCCATAAACTATTATATATTATTTGACCCCCAGTTTATTGGCTAATTATATAATGACCCTAACACACTTTATTAATTAATTACATATGTGACCCATAAATCTTACAATCTCCCACTGGTCACACATGTATCCTTAGGAGTGTGTTAGACTTTATGACGTCAAAAATGTCATTATAATTACCTTGAGTATAATCCAAATTGTCCCGTCCATTAATCATATCAGCACATGGAACCAAAGAGGCTTTCGTCATAATAAGCATAACTAAACCCATCAATGATCACTCGTACTGACACAACTAAATGACATAGACCCATTATGAAAAGTGTAGCATGAAAATTACATTATATATATCAAAATTCCCAAATTCCCAAATTACAAACCCTAATTTTTCAAACACGTTAAAAATATGGATTCCATAATATATATATCAAAATTCCCAAATTCCCAAATTACAAACCCTAATTTTTCAAACACGTTAAAAATATGGATTCCATAATATATATATCAAAATTCCCAAATTCCCAAATTACAAACCCTAATTTTTCAAACACGTTAAAAATATGGATTCCATAATATATATATCAAAATTCCCAAATTCCCAAATTACAAACCCTAATTTTTCAAACACGTTAAAAATATGGATTCCATAATATATATATCAAAATTCCCAAATTCCCAAATTACAAACCCTAATTTTTCAAACACGTTAAAAATATGGATTCCATAATATATATATCAAAATTCCCAAATTCCCAAATTACAAACCCTAATTTTTCAAACACGTTAAAAATATGGATTCCATAATATATATATCAAAATTCCCAAATTCCCAAATTACAAACCCTAATTTTTCAAACACGTTAAAAATATGGATTCCATAATATATATATCAAAATTCCCAAATTCCCAAATTACAAACCCTAATTTTTCAAACACGTTAAAAATATGGATTCCATAATATATATATCAAAATTCCCAAATTCCCAAATTACAAACCCTAATTTTTCAAACACGTTAAAAATATGGATTCCATAATATATATATCAAAATTCCCAAATTCCCAAATTACAAACCCTAATTTTTCAAACACGTTAAAAATATGGATTCCATAATATATATATCAAAATTCCCAAATTCCCAAATTACAAACCCTAATTTTTCAAACACGTTAAAAATATGGATTCCATAATATATATATCAAAATTCCCAAATTCCCAAATTACAAACCCTAATTTTTCAAACACGTTAAAAATATGGATTCCATAATATATATATCAAAATTCCCAAATTCCCAAATTACAAACCCTAATTTTTCAAACACGTTAAAAATATGGATTCCATAATATATATATCAAAATTCCCAAATTCCCAAATTACAAACCCTAATTTTTCAAACACGTTAAAAATATGGATTCCATAATATATATATCAAAATTCCCAAATTCCCAAATTACAAACCCTAATTTTTCAAACACGTTAAAAATATGGATTCCATAATATATATATCAAAATTCCCAAATTCCCAAATTACAAACCCTAATTTTTCAAACACGTTAAAAATATGGATTCCATAATATATATATCAAAATTCCCAAATTCCCAAATTACAAACCCTAATTTTTCAAACACGTTAAAAATATGGATTCCATAATATATATATCAAAATTCCCAAATTCCCAAATTACAAACCCTAATTTTTCAAACACGTTAAAAATATGGATTCCATAATATATATATCAAAATTCCCAAATTCCCAAATTACAAACCCTAATTTTTCAAACACGTTAAAAATATGGATTCCATAATATATATATCAAAATTCCCAAATTCCCAAATTACAAACCCTAATTTTTCAAACACGTTAAAAATATGGATTCCATAATATATATATCAAAATTCCCAAATTCCCAAATTACAAACCCTAATTTTTCAAACACGTTAAAAATATGGATTCCATAATATATATATCAAAATTCCCAAATTCCCAAATTACAAACCCTAATTTTTCAAACACGTTAAAAATATGGATTCCATAATATATATATCAAAATTCCCAAATTCCCAAATTACAAACCCTAATTTTTCAAACACGTTAAAAATATGGATTCCATAATATATATATCAAAATTCCCAAATTCCCAAATTACAAACCCTAATTTTTCAAACACGTTAAAAATATGGATTCCATAATATATATATCAAAATTCCCAAATTCCCAAATTACAAACCCTAATTTTTCAAACACGTTAAAAATATGGATTCCATAATATATATATCAAAATTCCCAAATTCCCAAATTACAAACCCTAATTTTTCAAACACGTTAAAAATATGGATTCCATAATATATATATCAAAATTCCCAAATTCCCAAATTACAAACCCTAATTTTTCAAACACGTTAAAAATATGGATTCCATAATATATATATCAAAATTCCCAAATTCCCAAATTACAAACCCTAATTTTTCAAACACGTTAAAAATATGGATTCCATAATATATATATCAAAATTCCCAAATTCCCAAATTACAAACCCTAATTTTTCAAACACGTTAAAAATATGGATTCCATAATATATATATCAAAATTCCCAAATTCCCAAATTACAAACCCTAATTTTTCAAACACGTTAAAAATATGGATTCCATAATATATATATCAAAATTCCCAAATTCCCAAATTACAAACCCTAATTTTTCAAACACGTTAAAAATATGGATTCCATAATATATATATCAAAATTCCCAAATTCCCAAATTACAAACCCTAATTTTTCAAACACGTTAAAAATATGGATTCCATAATATATATATCAAAATTCCCAAATTCCCAAATTACAAACCCTAATTTTTCAAACACGTTAAAAATATGGATTCCATAATATATATATCAAAATTCCCAAATTCCCAAATTACAAACCCTAATTTTTCAAACACGTTAAAAATATGGATTCCATAATATATATATCAAAATTCCCAAATTCCCAAATTACAAACCCTAATTTTTCAAACACGTTAAAAATATGGATTCCATAATATATATATCAAAATTCCCAAATTCCCAAATTACAAACCCTAATTTTTCAAACACGTTAAAAATATGGATTCCATAATATATATATCAAAATTCCCAAATTCCCAAATTACAAACCCTAATTTTTCAAACACGTTAAAAATATGGATTCCATAATATATATATCAAAATTCCCAAATTCCCAAATTACAAACCCTAATTTTTCAAACACGTTAAAAATATGGATTCCATAATATATATATCAAAATTCCCAAATTCCCAAATTACAAACCCTAATTTTTCAAACACGTTAAAAATATGGATTCCATAATATATATATCAAAATTCCCAAATTCCCAAATTACAAACCCTAATTTTTCAAACACGTTAAAAATATGGATTCCATAATATATATATCAAAATTCCCAAATTCCCAAATTACAAACCCTAATTTTTCAAACACGTTAAAAATATGGATTCCATAATATATATATCAAAATTCCCAAATTCCCAAATTACAAACCCTAATTTTTCAAACACGTTAAAAATATGGATTCCATAATATATATATCAAAATTCCCAAATTCCCAAATTACAAACCCTAATTTTTCAAACACGTTAAAAATATGGATTCCATAATATATATATCAAAATTCCCAAATTCCCAAATTACAAACCCTAATTTTTCAAACACGTTAAAAATATGGATTCCATAATATATATATCAAAATTCCCAAATTCCCAAATTACAAACCCTAATTTTTCAAACACGTTAAAAATATGGATTCCATAATATATATATCAAAATTCCCAAATTCCCAAATTACAAACCCTAATTTTTCAAACACGTTAAAAATATGGATTCCATAATATATATATCAAAATTCCCAAATTCCCAAATTACAAACCCTAATTTTTCAAACACGTTAAAAATATGGATTCCATAATATATATATCAAAATTCCCAAATTCCCAAATTACAAACCCTAATTTTTCAAACACGTTAAAAATATGGATTCCATAATATATATATCAAAATTCCCAAATTCCCAAATTACAAACCCTAATTTTTCAAACACGTTAAAAATATGGATTCCATAATATATATATCAAAATTCCCAAATTCCCAAATTACAAACCCTAATTTTTCAAACACGTTAAAAATATGGATTCCATAATATATATATCAAAATTCCCAAATTCCCAAATTACAAACCCTAATTTTTCAAACACGTTAAAAATATGGATTCCATAATATATATATCAAAATTCCCAAATTCCCAAATTACAAACCCTAATTTTTCAAACACGTTAAAAATATGGATTCCATAATATATATATCAAAATTCCCAAATTCCCAAATTACAAACCCTAATTTTTCAAACACGTTAAAAATATGGATTCCATAATATATATATCAAAATTCCCAAATTCCCAAATTACAAACCCTAATTTTTCAAACACGTTAAAAATATGGATTCCATAATATATATATCAAAATTCCCAAATTCCCAAATTACAAACCCTAATTTTTCAAACACGTTAAAAATATGGATTCCATAATATATATATCAAAATTCCCAAATTCCCAAATTACAAACCCTAATTTTTCAAACACGTTAAAAATATGGATTCCATAATATATATATCAAAATTCCCAAATTCCCAAATTACAAACCCTAATTTTTCAAACACGTTAAAAATATGGATTCCATAATATATATATCAAAATTCCCAAATTCCCAAATTACAAACCCTAATTTTTCAAACACGTTAAAAATATGGATTCCATAATATATATATCAAAATTCCCAAATTCCCAAATTACAAACCCTAATTTTTCAAACACGTTAAAAATATGGATTCCATAATATATATATCAAAATTCCCAAATTCCCAAATTACAAACCCTAATTTTTCAAACACGTTAAAAATATGGATTCCATAATATATATATCAAAATTCCCAAATTCCCAAATTACAAACCCTAATTTTTCAAACACGTTAAAAATATGGATTCCATAATATATATATCAAAATTCCCAAATTCCCAAATTACAAACCCTAATTTTTCAAACACGTTAAAAATATGGATTCCATAATATATATATCAAAATTCCCAAATTCCCAAATTACAAACCCTAATTTTTCAAACACGTTAAAAATATGGATTCCATAATATATATATCAAAATTCCCAAATTACAAACCCTAATTTTTCAAACACGTTAAAAATATGGATTCCATAATATATATATCAAAATTCCCAAATTACAAACCCTAATTTTTCAAACACGTTAAAAATATGGATTCCATAATATATATATCAAAATTCTCAAATTCCCAAATTACAAACCCTAATTTTTCAAACACGTTAAAAATATGGATTCCATAATATATATATCAAAATTCCCAAATTCCATCTTAAAACAAAGACAATAACCGAATTTCATCATGAATTAAACATGGTAGACTCTGATACCAATTGTTGGAAAAACCTTACTAACGTTGTGCTCAACAATCCATGTCAATTACATGATGAATAGGCAAAGACGGAAGCGTACCTGTGGGAATTGCCATTAATGAAATCCTGGGATGATGATGATAGAGCCAATGGGTTGGGTGATCTTCCTCAGCAAAACACCCTGAAGACCTTGCTCTCTTGATGGGGATAGAGAGAACCAGAGAATTTTCTACTTTAGGGTTTTGAAACTGAATAGTCTTGTTGTGTTTGCCTTGGGGACCATTACCCCTATATATAACTATTATTAGTTATATCCCAAATTGCAGTATTTCCAATTCAGCCCCTCATTAAATTAGAAACTGCCTGGTATCTACACTATTAATTTTCATAACTATTATGCTCTTTAGCCATAAACTATTATATATTATTTGACCCCCAGTTTATTGACTAATTATATAATGACCCTAACACACTTTATTAATTAATTACATATGTGACTCATAAATCTTACAGTTAATTGAAGGAACCTTATAATAAGGACGTGTCCTTATTATTAACCACAGATTCAAGTGTTGCAAGAGAGTAAGTAATTAACTTCATTATATTAACTGCTTAACATGTAGCTGTTGCAAGAGAGTGCAACTTATTCAACGGTGTATAGTGTAAGTATTTACAGAATAATTACTTGTATTAGTTATTTTTATAACACAGATTAAAATAAAGTTAAAATATTTTTATATAAATTACTGTCATAAGATATTTTAAATAGTTAGAAAAATTTAAAAAATACCGTCCATGAGTATATCATAAATTTCATAAACTCTTATAAATGACTCATAAGGTTTATGAATATACTTTAATTTGTTACGTAAACTATCACAAGAAATTGAAATTAAGAAACACTTTCATACCCATAATTTCAATACAAAATTAATCAAATAACGAATAGAACAAAACACAAGAATTATTAAATAAACATATAAAACTTCAACTATATAAATATATATTAAGAATTCATAGTCAGAAAGATTCTAAAAAGTTCATCTGCATCCTAATCTTAATCAAGGTGAAATCTTGCACTCATTTTTCTTCTAACTATAATAAAATTGGTCTTCTGATCCCAAAAAGTTGATACCCCTTTAAAAATTTGAAACACTCTAATAAAGGATGTGAACTTTGTCGTCTTCGCTTAGGCTAGCACCACATAAATGTAAAAAAATTGAATTTATTACCAATAATCTAGCTAAATTATGAATAAACAAAAGAAACATCACTAAAATGTATTGCAAAACCTACAATGATAAGGGGTTATGTTAGGGAAATTTCTAAAATATATTTGGATTTTCTTAATAGCTATATTAATGTAGCAAAATTAAATAATTGAATGTATTATTTGGTCAAGTGGTTACAATGATTGAGTTTAATTCAAACCAATGCATCTATTAAGTTATCAAAAGTTGCAATCTTTCACTTGTTTTCTTTCACCAATTGGTATGAGTTGAAGAGTTGGTTTCTTTCACCAATTGGTATGAGTATCTCTATAAATAGAGATATTTTAGAGGCAGAAAGAACACAACATAAACAACATAAAATTCATGTTACATGAGTCAAAATTATGTCAAAAATATTTTTGAGTCATTTCTTCTTTTCTCTAGTGCACGAGAGTAAATTAAGAAACTTTATTCTGTAAACTATCATTGATCGATATGCTTGATGTGAATGTGCAATTCACTTCAAAGATTCCAAAGTATCCTGAAGGGGATTCGTCGGTTAACCCGTTTGCATCCAATATATATAGATTGGTGGGGGCGAATCGAACCTAAAGCTTAGTGTGATACACACGCTTTGGAATTTATTTGTGCAACCTTCATCATCATCAAGTTCATCATCTTCTTGTTCAAGATTTGCAGCATACCATCAACAAAAGATCCAACAGGTTATAGAAAACATGAGAGAAGATGCTTTGAGAATTAACTTATAAGTTGTTACCTCCTCATCATTATCAAGACAATTTTATTCAATTACAACTTTTTTGTCAAAAACCCTTGTTGATAGAGGAATATACTAGAAGTTCATGATGAAATGCAATATCCAAGTAAAGGAAGAGCAAATGATTGATCGATACATTGGAGGTTTGAATAGTGAAATCACTCGCCCAATCCAAGTTCAACCATGTTGGTCACATTATTCGTTTGACCATTATGATTAAACACTGACAAAAAGGTCTTCATACCAACATCTTTCCTCTACTCAAATAAATATTGACCCTAACAAACCACCAACCCTACAACTTAGTTTCACAATCAAATCCCAACATAAGACACCCAAATGCTTCAAGTGTTAAGTGTTTGGAAACATAACATCACACTGTCAAAATCATTAAATCATGGTCGTCATTAAAAGACATACACGAAGTTATTGAAGAAGAAATGAGATACATTATCTATTCTCTTTCTTTTTGCTTATTTTCATTGCCCTTACTTTTCTTTCCTTTAACTTATTTTTATAAACCAAACATAGCATAGATAAAGATCGGGAAAAATGAAAATGCGTGTTCATCTCATACTATTCGCCAACATTGTCAACTTAACCTAATTTAGTGACAATTAAATTAAAACTCATGTGACATGAAGGCCACTGGCGTTAAATATTAAAAAATAAAACTTAGAAACAAATTAAAACTATTTTTCTTTTACAAAAAAAAAAAAAATATATATATATATATATATATATTCATTCAAATTGGTCATATTGATGTAATACATCGATAACAATACAAATTCAAAGTCACTAAAATAAAAAGGATGAATATGTGAACAGACTCACAATATTCACGTTAGTAGTATAAAATAGAAAAATGTCTACAAATAACAAATGTACTTAAAGTGATCGAAATATTAATGTCTTTAGATGTGTAACTTTGAAGATGAAAAAATCATTGATCGAATATGTAACTGATTGAAACTAATCTCTCAATTTGAACCAAACAAATATCGTAACAAGATTGAAAACAAACAATGTTGCACCAAACGATGAACAAAATAATGTCATGCCCAAACAACGAAATCATAAACAAACACGAAAGAAAAACTAACTATATGTAAAAGTCACTTATTTAGTTAAAATGAAAGGAAAAATACAAGATTATTGGGGTGATTTCAAGGAAAAATTGGCATAAAACGACCAGTTTCACATGAATGAAAAAGAAGATAAATGCTAAGAAGAAAAAGAGCAGTAACTACCTTTTTTTTTTTAGATCGGATTTGACTTCTTAACTTATTTCCTAAATTTAAACTAAATTGTACAATCATAGAAAACCAAATGTTTAATTTTTTCAATATTTATAAAATTTTATTTTTAGTTTTTTATAAACGGTTTTTTTAACTTTTAAGTCCCTACAATATTTTTATTATTAGTTTTTATGACACACTTAACCCCAACATAATATATATAATAATTTATATTATATTTTTATAAAAATTTGCCGCGGATAAATAAAAATTCTATAAAAAAACACTTTTATAAATTATTTATAATATCACATATCTCAAAATACAAATGGAACAATTTAAACTTTTTTTCTCCTATAAAACAGTGCAATCTACATCAACTTGATTTAACTATAATTTCTTAATTTAATTCCAAAAACTTACTAGTACTTGTAAATTTTTCATACAAAAAGTCGTTTTTTAATTAAATAAGTAAAATACAACTTATAAATCTCATTCACCTATCACATCGAAATTCTCCCAAACTTGAACTGCAAGACTGATTAACTTGTACTAACTGCGATTTCGCAAACGCAGAGTCAAACCAGTCAAACATAAACAACGGAAGAAGTGAGTTTTGAAATCATGTTGATAGCATAATATAAGTAAGAAGAGCACGCAATTAATCATAATAAAACTATATCATTACACAAACGTTACTCAAGAAAAAAAAAATCACATTATAAAGTCAAAATCAGTCATGGAAAATCAATATATTTCACTACAATATCAAATCATCTAAGAAAAATTATTATCGCATATGATACATATTAATCACTATAAAACAATCACAGTTAAGAAAATGTAATACTATACATGAACTTAGACTCTACTTCACAATTTGATACCATTTTAACTCTAAAGTATTTGAATGAGACTTGATAATATGTCACCACGCAAGTGGACGGACAATTCAAATTGACTATGTCGTCATAGATCCCCTCAACTCAATCTAAGACACATATACGCGACAATCAGGGTAAACATGTGTTGCATAGTAGCTCCCGACATTTGGAGGGCTGCCTCCAAGTCACCTAAGAATTTTTCACCCGAATACCTCCAAGGTCTAACAATCTTACTTTAAGGCTCAACAATAGACCGCCGTGATCAGACTCGTTCAATTGTACTTTTCCAAAAAATCATCAGACTTGTCAGACCTTACCTATATAATGACAAAATAATCTTCACTTCAAAAAAATTCAACATTTATTTTCTCCTTTCGTTGGCCTATGATACTCCATTAGCACAAACTGGAATCGCCACTATTTCATCAACTATGAGGTTATTTCAATAGTCTCATAAAAAGTTTATAATATCACTATAATTAATCATACATCTTCATTATCATTACATAAACTCATCATTATCATCAATCATACACCATTATCATCACATAAACTTATCACAAATATAAAACATCACTATCATCAATCATAGATCATCATCATCACAAACTTATCACAATGCATTCATCTTTTATTAACATATTACATATATTTATATCATACAATGTACGCATCTTTTATTATCACATCACATAAACTCGTTAATCAAATATATGCGCAATATTCATTCGACACCTAATATCACAATAATATCAAATACCACACATTTAACAAAATTAAATCAATCAACACTTTATAAATATTTCTATTCTATATTTTAATCTCACAATTTCTATATTTGAACATTAATTAATTTATCCTTCAAATGACTATTGTTGTACGTAACGTGCCCCAAATGAACCGTTGAGAAATGTGATTTTCCGTTCATCTCACAATATATTATACTCATTAATTCAAACGTTCTCTCACCCCTTATCTTATTTCGCAATTTCACACGTGAATACAAGTCCATGAGCAAAAAGTCTTTGTTCTTTGACGACTTGTTATTCAATCAATCTAACTCAACAATTTATAGGTAAATGTCAAAAATAAATTATGAGAACACAATCTAGAAATGTCAATTTAGAAAGATAAATTTACCATAAATCAGAAAATAATCAATGGATAATATAGATATTATTCACACGGTCGTTTTGACATTAGTTTCACTCAAATCAGACTTACGGTGAAGAAAAATAGTATAAAATAATAAATTTTATAAACGAATAAGTCGGATTTTTTAGAGAGAAATTGAAATGGTTAAAAATCTAATAAAATGTGATTACTTGATAAACTAAATAAATGAAACAATCCACTGAAATTAATTTAGAAGGAAAAAAAATTATCGATAATCTTTTCTTCCTTTTTCCTCCAAGTGCTCATGTGCTCGTCTTTCTTTCGGGTACATTTCCTTCATTCTCTTTTCAATTAATTTTTTATTATTATTTAATTAAATTTTAGTTTTGCATATGGACTTATCCCATAAAACATATTTTATTCATTTATTCTATTTTTTTATAAATAAAATTAACAACTATTAAAATAATTTTTTTAACATTTTTTAAATACAATTTAATTACTAAAATATTACTAATATTTTAAAATTAATATTTTATAAAATAAAATAATTAAAGTAATTAATTTTTTAAAATAAATTAATATTCAAAACTCTCATATTCAAAATAATCACTATAATTATATTTATTTTTTTAAATACTCACGTTAAAATACTATCGTCATGAGATAATATTCGAAATTATAAATAAATAAATGTAACATCAACACTTTATATTAATTATTAGGTTATAATAAATATATATAAAATTACAATTTCATAACAAATATATACAAATAAAGGAAATCAAACACAATATCATTAATATCCTAAGATATCTATTTATAAAATAAATAATTAAAATAAGAGATACTTAAAAAAGAAAATTATAATTTTGTAGGAAGTAAAATCATGTTTAATCCTTCTTTAAATCACATTTATTCATATTGAAACCTTTTTTTATTGATATTGAACCTTTCACTTAATCTATAACTTATATTTTGTATTTTAATGGTGAGATTAAGTGCTAATAAGTGTGGCAACTAGCCATTGTCTTCTATACTAAACATTATATGAATTAAAAAAAAAAGTTCATATATAGAATCCTTTATATGAGTTTTTAATACAAGATAAGATACTCACTTGATAAAGTTAGGTGAAAATACTTTGTATGAGTATTAGAATAAATAAATATTTTTATATATTAATTAAATTTAGAGTGAATCTATCTGAGTCACAAAACCACAATCCACCAGAAAACCACTAGCAGTAGCTTTCATTCGGCCACTGGTATTTTTCAATTCTTTGTGCGTCTCATTGCCTATTAACATTGTCATTTATCTCAACCTTCTTATCCTATATATATATAACAACCTCCTTCACTCTTGTTACTCAACCAATTAATTAATACACAAGAAACATCTATTTCCTCTCAATTTCCCTCTAAAGCTACACTTCTAAGTTCTATTAATCAATTTCAAGAATCACTAATACTCAAGATGAGTTCATCAAGCAGAGCATTGACAGCTGCAGGAAGTGTTGGAGTTGTTGAAGCATTGAAAGATCAAGGTATTTGCAGATGGAATCATGCCATAAAGTCTCTTCAAAATCATCTTAAAAATAATGTCAGATCATTTTCTCAAGCAAACAAGCTTTCATCATCCTCTTCTTCTTCTGCTATGGTTTCTAATTCTAACAGACAAAAACAGAATGCAAAGCAATCAGAGGAATCTTTGAGAACTGTTATGTACTTGAGTTGTTGGGGTCCCAACTAATTAGTGGAGACCATCGATAGAACCAATTTTTAACATTGTTCTTTGATTCTTCTCTTGTCTCCACTAACAACAATGAAGTTAGATTAAGGTGTAATTAATAGTAGTATTAATTATATGATTGGAGATATCTTTCTCTTCTAACAAAGCTTGGGTTACTCCATGTATTGTGCAATACTTTCTATATTCAAGTTTCAACCATTGAAAGAGATTGATGTAGATAATTATGATTACGATGAATGAAGATAGCAGTATTCAATTTCTCCCAATTATTTATTAGTATGTAGATAAAGTTGGAGCATAACTTATTTAAAAAATAAATAAATAATTAGAAAAGCGGAAATTTTTTAAATGACATTAATATATAATTTATAATTGTTTTAAAGAAATTTTTAATAAGTACCATAAAATTACAAGATTACACTGATCTTGCCGGTGAAACCTCTGTATAACTTATGCTGCTCGGGTCAAACAAAAAAAAACTTATGATTTTATTGATGATTTAATAAATTTGTGCCTCTCATACATAAAATTGTAATGTCTAAACATTGAACGAGGTGAAAGAAGGAAATTTACTAAATTTTAATCCAAAATTCCATTTAATAATTCAATTAATATTTTTATTTAAGGAGATAATAAACTCATAAATTTAAAATAAATAATTTTATGTAAAATGGCACGTCTTTTAAAAAAATTCACATTTTTAAAATATAAATATTAAAATTATAAATAAATATCAAATATCAAATTATATCTTTTTAAATATTTTGTGAATGAATAGACTACTTAGTTATGAGATTGTAACAATGAGTCAATTTAGTAACCAAATTTTACCATGTAGCCAAATAATCTCTCAATTTATTATAATTTATAAGTGAGTCATTTGCTAAGATTCTCTATGATGATTTGTGACGGGTGATGCATCAGTTCACATCCGTTTTAAATGACTTTCACGTCTACACGGACAAAATTGACATCACAGTAAAAGTTGCATAGTTGATTATGTTTCATGATCAACAGTTATAATCTTAACTTTATCTTCTTCTCCTATTATTAATTCATTAAATCCTAAATGGAAAATAATGGGAAATGTTCTCTTTCACATAATAGAGGATGGCCAAAATTAAGAGAATATGAGTATACATTCATAGGGAAGTTGGTAAGTTTTTTAATTCACTTTTACAACATCAAATTTAAGATAAGCTAAATATCATCTGCATAAAGTTTAAGATAAACTAAATATCATCAATGATCCTTTAATATTTTAGTTATTTATTTTTATTTTTTTTTTCTGATTTTGTCATTTATTTTAATGTAATTGCATTATCATTCTCAATATAATGCAATTTCATCAAATTCATAACTTAAATATTTAAATAAATTCATATTTTTATCTCTAACAACATCAAATAAAAAATGACAAATATGAATTTATTTGAAGATTTTAGTTATGAATTTGATAAAATTTATTTTATATTAAAGAATATAATTAATTTTATGGTTTTTGTTTAAAAATTTTGATGAAATTTTTGAATTTTTGTAAAAAATGATACCATTACTGACATTTTAAAACATAAAATATTAAATTATCATTTAAAATTAAAATAAAAATTAAATTAAAAAAAACAAAACAAAACAAAACATTAACCGAAATTACATTATTTAGCCTTTAAGATACTATCAAATACTCCTTGTATATATATGTAGTCAAATTTAAACTTTCAAATTGAGGTGCTATTTAGCTATTTGCAAAATTAGAGGACTAAGATGATTACAAATTTATGAATTAATTAATCTATTCGCTCAATGTTTTTTTTTTTTAGTGAATATTCCCTTAATATTTTATTTAACTGAATTTAAAAAGATACCACCATTAATGTAAAATTAAAATTTATTAGTTCGATACATCAATTTTTTTATAAAGACAATTTTTTACTTATAATTTAGCTATATACTTTTTTGTTGTTTAATTTTTTTTTTTTGAATGGTAAGGGTGTAATATACTATCAATTAAATCTATTTTTGTATCTCCAATTATATTTCGTTGAATAAAAAAAACTTAATTTTTTTTTGTAATCTCCAACCGGTGAAACTTTTTTATCAAATTATTTATGCCGGCAGACATATCAAGATGGACGGTTTTGCCCTTTCATTTTTGTCAATGGACTACTTTGCCCTTCTAACTCAAAACCATACAATAAAATAAAACAGGACTATACAGCTGTTTGAAATCCACGATACTACTTTGTACTAACATACAAAAAATGAAAATAATATATGTGACACATCTGTGATATAGACACCTGGTCCCAAAGTTGATGATTCATTGAACTTGATTCCAAAGCTTTTATTTGTCATAATAATAAAATAAAAAACAAATAAATAAAAAAACCATTGGTTTCCACCAAAACCAGGAGCTAGCTACCACTTCATGCCAGTGGTTTTCCCAAAATTTTGGCCCTTAACTTACTTTAAAAACACTCACACACAAGCACTTTCTCAATCTAAACAAAAATCAAGCTAGAGAAACTTCAATTTCTTATTAAGTCACAATTCAAGCGATAATTTTAACTATTTCATGATGAGTTCAACAAGTAGAATTTGGACAGTTGCAGCTAGTGTTGGAGTTGTGGAAGCCTTGAAGGACCAAGGGTTGTGTAGATGGAATTATGCTTTAAAATCAGCTCAACATCATGTTAAAAATCATTTGAGATCTTTGTCTCAAGCAAAGAAACTTTCTTCTTCAACTTCTTATGGTATGGTTTCAAGTAGATTAAAGGAAGAGGCAAAACAATCAGAAGAATCATTAAGGACAGTTATGTACTTAAGTTGTTGGGGTCCTAACAATTAGAGCCATTAAGGGCTATTATTAGAAAAGAGAAAAATATTGTATTTTGTGATCCATATATAGTGGTGCTTGTTAAGTATCCAAAATTGATTTTCGAATATTGGACATATGTTGTTGATGTAAATTTTTTATAATTGGAAAATGGAACTTTGGAAATATTCGAAAAATTAAAAAAATTATGTGTTCTTTATCATTATTGTGTTTGCTGCCTTTGAGGTGAAACATCATTTTGAATTATAATTTCTCTCCCCGATCATGAAGCTCAAAGTAGAAGAAGATCTATATAATCACACGGTGGATGAGCTTTTTTTAAAACAGCAAAGATATAATTAGTAATAAAGGTTACAAAGAAAAGTTCATATATAAAATTTAAATTAATAGTAGTAATAACTAAAGGTAAAGTCTTCAAAAGAAAGCACTCAAAGGAAGAATGTTTAAATAGCAACATTTGCCTAATCGATTCAAGAAGAAGAGATACTTTGACACAAACAATATTTTTAACATGGGTATTTCTAACAATATTTTCTTATATATTGAACATTTGTTTTTTTAGTCACTCTTACTACCAATAGAATACATTCGTTGACTAAACTGCAAATAAGACTTTCGACACAAAGATTCGATACTAAAATCCAATTTCACAGCAGGGAACACGATGGACATGCATTTTGAATGAAACTACCTATTATATACTATTAGTATGCTGCTACTTCCATGTTAAAACTATAGTGTTTTATTGAAATATTTATTTCTGGTATTTCTTAACATGAGGTATGAGAATAACTATATGTCAAATATTTTAGCATCGCAAGTATCGCAAGTAATTTGACACTATATTTTTATTTAAAATTTTAATATATTTAATTTATAATTAATCTCTTTATATATTTAATATTTAAGTTATTCATGATCAACGTGTTCGTCAAACAATCATCTAAAACCCAATCTAACTAGAAATTTTCAAAGAGTTTATAGAGAAAGCATACAAAAAGGGTTTTGAAAAACAAATCAACTTAAATGTAGTAAGGCTAACTAACATTATTAGACTAACCGTACAATAAGTGAAATAATAATAGTAATAAAGATGTTATGATGGATAATTTTTATGGATGATTCGGTGATTAAAAGTTAATTGAGACTTTAACGATGATAAAATATTTTTTAAAAATATAAGTTAATGAATTTCTTAATCTTTAAAGATGACACAATGATTTAATCAATGTTAGTTCGACAAACATACGAGAAAATGAATCTATCTCTCAAAATTCAATTCGTCGAACTGTCATCAATCATATCATAGATCATCTAAGTAAAGATGAACAAAACTATTAATTTATACTTAAAAAAATTATTGATCATCATTAAAATTTAAAATGATTTTTAATCATTAAAATTTAAAATGACTTTTAAATACTAATTTATAGTTGAATTTTTATAAAAGTGGTGGAGAAGCAATACAGTACATATCTACCATATTTGCTATTAGTGATTGAACGGTAATTATGAAACACACAAGTATCTTTATTAAGTGTATTATAATATAGATGCCCTTTTGCGTGAGGACATAAATAAGAGGGTAAGTGGAATTTCCCGTGTTGTCATTCTTAAAAGCACCACTAGTAAGTAGTAATGTTCCACCACCAAACCATATATCATGACTAATAATCTTTCATAGCTAAAAGGAGCTTTTTAAGTATTCTTTTCGACCACAATGTGAATCAAACAAAAGTATTTTTAAACATGAAATTATGAAATAAACGTCAATTTAGTAAAAAGCATAAATCCACGGCTTTTGCATCCGTCCTCATATTAAATCTTCTCCTTTTTGTGGCCAACTTGATTGTTCACGCTCATTTTACTTTTCTTCTTATCTAAATTGCTTTTTTGCCCATAAGAGCATACATCACAATGCTTACACATTTCTTTTGTGTTGCTGTTTACCACTAATTATCGATTTTGTTGCTATCAAATAAATTGATCGTGTGAAAAAAAAAGTTAATATTAGATTTTCATGGTGTTCTTATATTAGTGTTCTTATTTTAAAATCTGACAATTTTAATCTTGTTTAAAATGACAAATGATAAGATGATATGAAATAATTAACACTTATAAAATAACAATAAATCATATAAAAATTTCAAATTCAATTTTAGAAATGATTTATTTTTGTAATTTAATTAATTATATATGAATAATTAATGTATATAGATAGTTATATATCATCATATTGTATGTGACATCATTTAAAATATGTTACATTATTTTTTAGTTCAAAAATATGAAGAATGAATAAAATCAACAAATTTAAAATAGGAAGATCAATTTGGTAAATTGGTACTTCATCTATCTCAAAATGAGTGTCGCTTTAACAAAAAAAAATATTTTAAAATAAACATCATTCACAATTTTTAATATAATTTCAATAATTATTTTTTTCTATACTTGGTTTTAATAATTATTATATATAGAACTTTAAAAATATTATTATATTTTATATTAACAATGATGAAAATCATCAATAATTAAGATGGATAGTTTGATAAAAAAAAATCTTATTTTTTTAATTATCATATTTTTTTAATATATATTCAAAAAATCTTAAACACATTCATTTAAAAAAAATAGAAGGAAAAATAATAATAAAATGACATTACATGTGTAGATATGTAGATGCAGTCATGTGCTCCAGCCAAGTCATTCATTTTGCAGACAGTTACAGGTCAATCTGGTTAACACAAAGTATAAAATAAAAAGTAGTTTTGGTATAAAAAAAAATTAATAAACAAAATTATCAAAATTACATTTTCAATCTTTTAAGTTTAATTCATTTTTTTTTAAAGTTTTTTTCTTTCTAATTTATTGTTTATGTTACATCTGATTTGAAATGTTAACATTTAAGTTATAGTTTGTGTATGTTAATCTTCTTTTTTATTAGTTTCTATATAAAAATGCATAAATGTATTATAATGTTAATATGTACATAACAACACTTATGTAGTATAAATAAATAAAAAATATTTTGATTTTTGTTAAAAATAGAAATTTTAAAAAAATAATATTTAAAATTCTTCAAAAAAACATAAACAAATGAAACTTGCTAAAGTCATTTGAGTTTGATTTTATCAGATTAGTCCATTTTATATTTTAATTTTCTCAAATAGATCTATTAAATTGTTTCTTTTGAACTGTTATTTATCATCTTCAATTATAAATCTAAAGTTCTAAGTTAAGATCTATATTCATATTTTTGAATTTTTTTTTAGGTTTTAGTTCCATATTTGCAATTGTTTTTTAGTTGGAATTTTTCAGACATTTTTTAAGTATATAATAAAGATGATGACGAAAAGTTTTAATAAATAGTTTAATTTGTATTCTTGGAAGAAAGAAAATAGTAGCTTGAAATCCTAAACCTTCTATTGAAACCTATAAAACAAAAACAATCAATTACAAAAGACTCAATTAAAACACCAATTATTAGACATTTTTTAGTGGATTTTCAATAGATTTTTTTTATTTTTTCTACGCCAACTTACTTTAGTGGATTTAGGATAGATATATTTGAGTTTTGTGTTTTTTTCGGATTCACGTTATTAACATTTTTTTATATTAGAATTATAAAATTTTAAATTTTAGATTTTTTGAGAGGAAAGTGATAAAGATAAAGAAAATGAAAATTAAATCTAAACTAAAATCAAGTTGAACTTAAAAAGTTAAAAATGTAAAAAACTAATATAAACATTATTTATTTTATATTTTGTCACCATCATACACATATTAATATAATAATGACCACATAACATTCTTTTAAATAAAAATTGAGTCAATTTAAAAAATAAAAAATTTAAAAAATTAATATAAAAATTATTTATTTTATAATTTATTACCGTCATGTTTATGTTAGTATCTCATGACTTTTTTATTATAACAAAATTATTAGAAAATTACATTTATGCAAGACCAAAACTAATTTACTCCATTACCAGATATATCCATTAAAAGGTTGGTATGCCTCATCTAAAAACATGAAAAAATAACAAAAATCTTAAACATGAAATCTAAAAAAGTAGAAAATGATAGCAAAGAAAGACAGTAGATTCAAAAGCAAATGTAAAAAAAAGAGGAACCAATAAAACATCCGGATCTCAAACAAACAAAAAATAAAATTCACAAAAATTAGCAACATTGAGATCCGAATTGTTCACTCATTCCATCATGCATCATCACAGTAAAATTACACGACCCAATCAATCCCCCATTCCCCACTGTCACCAAATTGTCTCACTCATAAAGGCACTAACCACCAGTAACAAGTTTCAAAACACCGTTTTCTAATTTACATAAAAAAAAAAACCGTGTACACAACACAACGAAAGGACACACACACTCTACAACGTTGCTGTTTTCTACGTTTGCGTAGTTTCACACCCAAATACAATATTTCTGCTACAAAATAAATCTATATTCTTCAAGAAAAAGACCCCATCAGTTATTTAATTATAAAGCTTCAAACTTTTCAACCAATTCGGTGACCCATTTGCCGGAACTGTCGATTTCCGGTGAGATTCCGGCGAAAAAATGGAGGTTGAAAGTGAAAAGCCAGGAGGATCTGATGGAAAAGTTTGGAACTTTTGTAGAATGCCGTTTTGGCAAACAAGTCACAATCCTTCATCATCATCAATTACTACTACTTCTTCTTCATCCACATCTTATATGCACAATGTTCATCACCAAAGCCAGAGTCTTCATTCTCTTGACAGATCCACTCATCAATCTTCAGCTACAGTTTCATCTGTTGCTAAGTCTTTGCTCCCTACAAGGAGAAGGCTTCGTCTTGATCCTCCTAATAAGCTCTACTTTCCTTGTATGTGTCTCTTGAAGCTTTTTTTGTTTGTTTGTTATTAACATGTTTTGTTTTCTTCCTTCTTGACTTTATTTATTTATGTATTAATTTTTTTTTTAATTGCTTGGTCTGAAGTATGTTGAATCTGTTGTTTTGTTCATAACTTTTATTCATTTGTTTATTAAGGTAAGTTTTTATTATAATGGGTGGAATCTAGAAGATGATTTGAGTTTCATGTAGATGTTATTTTTAGTGTGTGTTTGGATTGATGATGATTTTGTCGAAATTACTGTGGCTCATTGTGATTTTGTTGAAGCTCCAGTGTAGTTTTTCAAACATGCAGTTAGCTTTTGCCAGTTTGGATTATCAATTACTTTCTTATAAGGTTGTTTTTCCTATACAAAGAAGTTTATTGATGATTGTGGAAAAACTAAAGCTTAGGATTTATGGAAAAATAAAAGATATTGGCTAATTTCAACTTATTGAGAAGTTTCTGTTAAAAAATTTCATAGTTATTGATAGATTTCTTTTTTTATAAGGACATTTATCTAAACTGACTCTGATTAATGCGTGGCTTTTGTTTTGAAGATGAACCTGGTAAGCAAGTTAGGAGCGCAATCACAATTAAAAACACTTGCAAGTCTCATGTAGCTTTCAAGGTGTGGTTTATGTCTCTATTTGTTTATTCCGTTCTTTACTTGTATTCAGAAAAATGCTGTTTGACAGGACATTATCATGTTACTCATAGGACATTATTCCGTTCTTTACTTGCTATGAAAAATGTTGAGAATGTTTGCTATAGTTTCTAGATGATAGGAATTGTAATTTGTTGATAATCATCATCTACATATCATGTTTTCCATCATACAGGACAATATGAACACAGACATTCTTGTATTAATCCCAGAGGTGTTTGTGCTTCATAGATACTGATGGCATTTTTGTTGTTTTTTCTATTAATCCACTATTGAGGTCACTACTAAATACTAATGGTGATGTTTTCTTTTGTCTTAGTTTCAAACAACTGCACCTAAAAGTTGCTACATGCGCCCTCCTGGCGGTATTCTTTCACCCGGAGAAAGTATAATTGCTACAGGTAATATGTCCTTCTAAACTTGTCTTAACCAAACTATTGAATGCTTTGAATTTGGCAAATCCTCTTACAATTGTCTAACGTATTTCGCAGTATTCAAGTTTGTTGAGCCACCAGAGAACAACGAGAAACCAACTGATCAAAAAAGCAAGGTTAAGTTCAAAATCATGAGCCTTAAAGTGCAAGGTGAAATGGACTATGTACCTGAATTGGTAATGTGATATTGGTCCTTTTTTCATGTGTTCTGCATTAACCTTCATAGTTTTCATCTGTATGATTGCTTGTTTATGTAACCTTAAGTTGAAATTTTTCTCTTTCTGTTGAACAAATTGAAGTTTTAATGTTGTGTATATGTGATGAAAAAATATTATAGTTGCAAAAATTAGTTTAACCAAATATGGATTTTATATTAATTGTTTTCTCCAACATGTTCTACTCTTGATGCATTTATTCTACGTGAATGCTTAAGATTTTTCTAATGTTTCGTAACTTTCCATTTTTTTGCTGAATTCAGTATAGAAGCTACTTAATTTGTATTTAATAAGTCAGATAAATTAAAATGAAAACCATGTTTTGTAAAGCGTTAAGCTGATAACAACTACTCCCTCCTGTCTCTTATACAAAAGATCGGACGGAGTATTATGTACGTTGCTTTGTTCACAAAATCTGTTTTTATATTCCATCCGTTGCAAGTGTAACTTTTAATTCTTAGGTTTATCTATGCAAATGATCAATAATCCAAGTCTATCATATTTCAATCAAGTTACCTTGAACAATTGCGATGCTGATCAAAGTAATGTCACATATTTCTTCCTGCAGTTTGATGAGCAAAGAGAGCAAGTCGCTGTAGAGCAAATTCTTCGAGTTATTTTTCTGGACCCTGACCGGCCGAGCCCTGTAAGAATATACATCTTTAATATATTTATAACCTTCAAATTGCATTTGGAATCATAGTTGAAAACTTTTGTATCTTGAAGGCCATGGAAAAGCTTAAACGTCAATTAGCTGAGGCGGAGGCCGCACTAGAAGCACGAAAGAAACCACCAGAGGAGACCGGTCCACGAGTAGCTGGAGAGGGACTTGTTATAGATGAATGGGTTAGACATTGCATACATTTTTTCTCATCGTTTTTTGGATACTCTCTATCTCAAATTAAGTTTCGTTTAAGATTATGCACTTAAAAAAAATCATTGAATGAGTTTCATTAACCAAAATACCCTTATTGATATACTCCCTTCGGAATAACATATATAGGGTATCTCAGAAATTGATGTATCTATAAAGAGACTTTTCAAATACTCTTTTTGTTTATATTTCATCCCAAGGGAGGAGTAGTTAGTGGAGTAGTTATGCATATTGAGATACCGTTAATAAACATATTAGTGTGAAAATGTAATTAATGCTCCATTTTTATTTTAAATTGAAAATATTCTACATGTGACACTTAATATAAGACAGGAAATATTGTATGCTCTCACTTTCCATTTTTCTCAATATATGTTTCCTTGTTCCTTGTGTAGAAAGAAAGAAGAGAGAGATACTTGGCAAGGCAACAGGTTGAAGGTGTTGTTGATTCAGTGTAAACTGTAAAGTACTTATTTCTTTCATCTTCTGATCTTGTGTCAAAGTTTTACATGTTCTCCTTTTGATTCAGTGGTATGAAGAGATATTGTGAAGACACTGTTTTTTCCCTTCATTTTCAATAATGTTTGTGGTGTTAAATGTGAGTGAATTAATGCTATGATTCGGCTGTACTCAATTGTTTTTTTGCATCATCTCCTATAACTTGTAGATAGCTTGTTTTTTAATTTAAATTGTGAACTAGATTTTTCTTTTCATGTAGTTATTGCCATGGTTGGTCTTGGATTTGCTTAAGATTGCATACTGTTGTAACCTCTTTGTTGCCATGTTCTGTTTGGAACACCATTTTCAAATTATATGACAGGATTTGGTTTCTCAAAAGTAAAAGATTCTCTTTTCTAGTTATGAAGTGAAGTTATATTCATATTCATTGAAAAGAAAATGAAAAAAATTAATGTAATTTTTTTTTTACATGTATTTTATCATAATTTATTTATGTAGACATTTTATTTTCCAATTGCATTTCTTGCATTAGATATTCTTATGGGATTTGGTGGTTACCAATAAGAGAGACACCATAGGAGGATAAATTGGTATTCTTGATGAACCATAGGAATATGATAAATAAATTGCGAATATGACAAAAAATATGATTTGAGTTAGAAATGAGTAGAATCTATTCATTTACCATTATTGATTTAGTGTGGAACTTTGTGATGGTTGGAGTTGGAATGCAACGACGCAGTATCCTGGTGACGTGTATCTATAAATACTTCGATACTCAAATCAGAAAGAGTGACGTGTATTTTAAGAGTAATGAGTTATTTAACCAAACACAAAATTATTAAAAACCTCATTCCTACCTCTTTCTTTTGAACCAAAATATCTCTATTTCTCTTCTCATTTCTTCCGATGAGCCAAAAGACTTGTCCTAATTAAATAAATTAAATTAAAATTGACAGCAAATATTCCATTTCATTTTTATGTTAAATTAAATCCAATATTATAATTATATAAATTTAATTATCTTTTTCAATATCATCTTATGTTAGTGGCAAATCCATGAATTTTACGTGATCGAGGCAAACTCACTTAAATGGTTTTTTCATTTTTAATATAAGATGGTTTTTTGGTTAGTAAATAATTATTCATCTCTTATACAGTGTTTCATTCATTCTTGATTTTCTTTAATTATGCAAATATTAATACTTAAAAATAAAATGTTAATACTTTTCGTTAAGAGGAGAGAAATAGGTTAGTTCCTCCTTCATAATTAGTAAAGAGGCACCTTAATGGAATGCATTATTTGTGTGATACCAGAGCACAGGATGCCCTTCCAATCTGGCAGCATTTTGCTTTGCCTTTATTTGTTGGTTTAGTGGAAAGCACTCTTGCTTTATGCTAATATTTTCTAGACTAGAGATATAAGTAAGACAAAGCAAAATTGTATTCTTTGTGCCTTAATTGTTGTATTGCTTGAAAAAGTTCAATAATAATTGGTTAAATATAAAAGTACTATTATTTTAATTAAATTAATGTTATATAAAACCTCATCACTTTGTGGAGTAGGTGAAGCTACAGATCTTATCATCTACTGTTTTCTATTCTAATATTATTATTAGTTTAATGGTTTGAACTAGAAAGAAAGTTATTAATCAGCATATAATTGGTTAGGTCTTACTATTGTTTAAATGCTGATTTAACAAACTTAATAAGATAAAGTAATTTCTTTTATAAAAATAAAAAAATAACAAAGTATTCTCTCAAGATCACCAAGTGGGCAGGTCCACATCAAAGGGGACATGTGAGCTTATCTCCTTTTTGAAAGCATATTATTAAGTGCATATTGTTATGGGGAATCTTGACATTAGTCCTAATGTTACTATCATTAATGATTCAACAATATCTGTAGTGTCCGTATTTTCTTTATGCGTGTGTAGGATCTACATTGAATCTATGATTAATATATTTTTTTAAAAAGTTTTTAGTCTCTTATTGAGTTTTACTTTTAGTTTTTATAATTTAGTTTTACATTTTTTAGTTTCTACAAATATTACTATTCTAAATTTTAAGATTTAGAGTTTAAAAAAAATGTTTACTAACCTAAAAATGTAATATTTATAAAGACTATTAACTGAAAAATGTGATATTTATAAAGATTAAAAAGTATATTCTTTTTATAAAGACTAAACACAATACAACAATTTTTTAGTGACTATAAATATAGTGTAATCCTTTTTTTTTAGGAAGAATAGTTTTTATGTATGTGTGGCAGAAACTTTTGTAGATTCGTTTTCACATATATCAATGTTCCGACTTAAGCATACATTATCATATTTTCGAGATATTATTTTATGCAAATTTTTCTAATTTTATCTTTTGGAAAAAGAAACCTTAATACATTAAAACATGTAGATATTTATAAACTATAGTCTCAATTTTCTGAAACTTGTTGTATATAAAGAAGTAAAATTTGTTATATGTCTTTAGTCATTCAATGGTACTCAATTGTATAACCATTGATTAGCAGTCACAAAAAGTTCCAATATTTTTAATTTGCATTATTGGTACCAAACTTTTAGTTCTAATAAATGTGTTAAAATGTGTATTATTTTATTGTGTTTATTAGACACTTAAATTTATTCTTTAGCATCAAAAGAAGACTCTTAATGTATGGACAACATCTCCGTTTTAAGAAAATATATATGAAAAAAGAAAAACAAAGAAACACTATATTTAATTATATAGTCAATTGTTTATGTCAATGACTACATAGGGATTGTAGTTCATTTTCATCAATATAAATATTAGCTTTTGCAAAATTACCTTCCAATCGTAACTCCTGTTCACTATTCACTATTTCTCAAACAATCTATCTATTAATCATTAACTATAAGTCTTACTCAACACCAACCTAAATATTAGATTTATTATCGCACGACTACAAAGTCATAAATACACTTTTGTTAAATGAATTCATTGCTTTAATGTATTTACTCGCTCAAAATATCAACTAGTCTCTGCAGCGAGGTATAAATACTTTACAAATATATATATTTGGAGTGAACTGCGATATGTCCCACAAATCCTCGCTAAGCTCTATCACCGAAAACAAATAAGATTTAAAGCATTGTTTTCTTTTTTAAGAAAAAAATATTGTTTCTAATATACGAGCAAAATAAATATATAAGCAATTGTTGATTGTTTTGAAAGTACAAGAATATCCCTAAACAAAACAATGAATCAGATAGTGGACATAAATTTCGTCAAAAAAGTAAATGGACAAAAATTAAAAATTAGTAGCAAAATATATAGTACTTCTTCTCCACTCTTTGTTCCTTATTTTGGAAGATTGTGAAAACATCATATATACAGTAGTCGACTTTCTAAATGAACAAACATTAGTATAGCTGTGTTAACTTCATGAGATGTTAACAAACATTGTCACACATTTTTTATGGGAATTTCTATGGGTATATATATAAATTAACATATTTTAATACTATTAAATTAAATTACTTATTGTTTAATGACATGTCATCAATAAATAAGTTTTATTATATTTTAGTTTAATATTATTAAATTTTTAAATTTCATCTTTTGAGTTTATTTTAAAATTATATATTTTTTGTTATAATTTTAAAAATAATTTATTTAATCATTATGATTAAATTGAATATATAAATATGCTAAAAAATTTAACTCAAACAATTTTAATAAATATTAAAATAATATTTATATCGACAAATTAAAACAAATTATTAATCAAAATATTTATTGTATTGATCTACACTATTTTTTATACTACAGTAGAATTTGTCAATTTTTTTTATATGTCTATCTCATGTTATAACTAGTTGCGGAGAGGTTTTTTTTTATCTAAATATTCTCTTTTTGAAAAAGTTAACTTAGATGACTCACTTTAAATAAATAAATAACTAAATTGCTCTATTTTTCTTGTACCTTTAGGAACTCACATATTTCGGATGCGACGATATTCTATATTTAATTTTTTTTTTCATTTTAATATTTAAATAATTATTAATTTAATTAATAAAATAATTTAAAAAATAAAATTAATAAAACTTAATAAAATACATTAAAAATTTTACGATTAATTATATGTGTTAAAATAAATAATATAATTTTCTATTAAAAAAATATTTATTCAATTGGTGGTCGGATCTCCTAAATTCGACTTCCTCAAAATACAAATATAGTTGACCAATATATGAGTGACTCATTGATGTTCCATTGCTTTTTCTCTCTTTTTCCAACAACTTTGTAGCATAATGAATCGTACGCAAATGTAAGGAATCAAATCTAAAATAAGGCCTGAAAAATAAATAGTTTCTCACCCTATAAAATCCTTGACTAACAAAGATTGTATTATCGTCATTTTTTTTTTAATATTCTATAAGTAAATCCAACTTCTAGTGTGTGTGTGAGTGAAATTTTAAATTTTAATTACTAAACTTCTAACTTCATAAAATAAAATAAACCTAGTTTTTCGTTTGTTTTGGTGAGCTATCCAGATTTTGACAAGTGTAAAAGTGTGTGTAGTGCATGCAAAGTATTGAATTTGGAGGTATTCTCATGCACGTGATAGCCATTTTTAGCCCATGAACCGAGGCAGGCTCAGCGGACACAACAAAACAAGCCTATTTCATCAAGCTTCAACGTGTCACGTTACAACACATCAACAAGTGACTCACCAATAACTATAGTACATGAACCCAAATTTCATTCGGGATCGTTCTGCTGTAGTAGAAGGACAAAAACACCCCCGGATAAGATAATGCTAACTGGGCCAGAGTCCGTCGAAAAAGACAGAGTCTTTAATGAAATGGGCCCGGCGAACCCATATAAAGAATTGAAAAGAGAGAGAGAGAGAGAAAGAAATAAAAAAAAACAAAGAAATAAAACATGAATGGTTTGTTGGATAGCGATTGATGTACTACGGATGAGTCATCAATGAAAATGTCCCTTTTGGATAAGCCCTCCACCTGTTTCCTCGAACCCCCACTCTCCTCCATTTTAAATATTTCATTTAATTTTAATACTAAGTGCAGTGCTAATAATAATTTTAACAATTTAAAAACATTTTAAGAAGATACAGAGAATCTATAATAATAGTTAAATAATTGAGATGCTAATTGTCCCATAGTAGTTAGATTTTGTTACATAGTGCCTAAAAAAAGCAAAAGAAATTGTTACTTAGTTAATTAATAAGTCAAATGACTTTACAGTCATGAATTTTAAATTTTAAATTCAAATCAAAATAAATTCGTAATTTTTATTTAGAAAAAGGTTTTTTAAGTTACATGTCTATACTTATCTATTGGATACCAACTTTTGATGTGACATTCTTGTCATAAAAAACTTTTAATGGGACATTTTTCTTACAATTTTAATATTTAATTTATTTATGATTTTATTATTTTTTATCTCAATAAAATAATTGAATTTTATATACTTATATATACAGAATATTAACTTTTTTGAATTTTATTTTTTATTTAAAGAATTTTAAAAACAAAACAAAATGATATTTTATTGCACGCTAGTATTACTACGCTAGTATTACTACAGAAATCGAATATTTTTTTAAAAATAAATTGATTTAATTATAAAGATTTTTTTACTGTTAATCACTTATAACAATCATATGATTGAAAATATTTTAGTTTAACCTCAACTATTTCTAAAAAGTATAAAATTCTATATACCTATGAGACATGTATAAAAAGTAATTTTAAAATAAATTATGATGTAAAATTAGTTTTAATTTATTCGAAAGTGCATTAAGAAAAATGGTCATAAGATATTTTTTGGGTACAATATCATAAGATCTACTATTTTATAAATACTTAATCATTAGTTATATAAAGTGACTCTTAAGTGATTTAACAGATCTTTTCAATACTACTACAACTACTATTTTAAAAATAGTTTATTTAAATGTCACTCTAAGAAGTGATTTAACAAATCCCATTTGTTTGTAGTTTGAGGTGGAACCCACCCACCATCATTAAGAAAACGAGCATTATTGAGTATACTATTGACTAAAAAATACACATAAATGGTTCTCATTTCTTCTATAAATACCCCCCTTCCTCTTATCTTCTCACACGTTTCATACGAACATACTACTACATCTTTTACAGCGAAAAAAAAAAAAGGATTAAGAATTATTCTAAAGAAAAAAAAAAAAAAAAAACAACAAATATGAGTTACCTGAACCGTGTTTGGATGGCGGCAACCGTGGCGGTGGCACAAGGCCACACTGATCCAGGCCACAAGTGCAAAACAGCTCTCGGATCTATTCACCAAAACCGAACTCGCCTCTTCTCCCCCGGAAGTTTATCGGATCTCCGGCCGTTGTCCGGCGTCGTTGTATCGGACGTAACCGGGAGTTCTGAGGTGGAAGAGAGGTTGAGACGAACCGACGATTCTCTCCGGAAAGTGATGTACATGAATTGCTGGGGTCAAGTGTAAATTACTAGAGTCAAACCTCCCAGGTAGCGTTGAACTCGGTGGAAATCGCCGCAGTCGCCGGAGAATTGATCTGAATCGACTGAGTCGAATCGGTTGATGTTGACTTGACTCGATCGGAGGGAAAGCCGTGATGGTTTTGGCTTTTGTTATTGTAAATTGTTATTGTAAATTGTAATTAACTGATCAGTGAATGAATCTCTTCCTCAATCAACTGGAGCACATTCCTAATTTTGTGATTAAAATGATGAAATTAAATGATAGTTTTTTTTTGTTGCTAAAATTCAACAAATTTCTTTCAATTTTGTAAAACAATTAGTTTGGGAATTTCAATTTCTCGGTCAAGGGCTACATGATTTGAGCAGAGATTAACCCAAAAATCTTATCCATCACAAAGATTCACAACCTTGGTTAATTCAAGAGTTTTTATTTATTTATTTTTTATGAAGGTTAATTTAGAGTTTTATGTACACATCATTCATATTGGTAAATTTTAGCCTTAACTTTTTTGATTTTTAAGTAACAACAAACTTATTTATTTTTCAATAGAATGATATCAAGGATGAACCAAGTTTGCTCATCTCCTAATAAAATTAATTTAATCTTATATATCTTCGATGAAAATAGATCTCCATTGACTTCATCCACCACTAGTTTGCAAACTAGTTCGATAATAATTCATTGAACACCCAAATCTTGTAATCAAATAACTTTTTGTGGTACTTTCAACTTCCATATCAACATCCAAAAGATACTTCCACCCTTAAATTTGTGTAGCCATTTAAGTATTTAACTCCTTCATGATTCCATAGTATAGTATGCTCGGTAAAAATTCCATCTTTGTTTTTGCTTCAAACTAGTTAATACTCCTATTCTATGCAATACACATACATATTTTATATCAAGTTTGTTTCACGTGAAGTAAAAATAGCCTCGACCAAATTGGTTTTCCACTTGTTGGTTGTATGGTCAATAAGGTCTAAAACAAACCAATGTTCAATGCCATGGACTAGAGAAGACTGTCGGTACCTCTTAGTCAAGGGTCTTGCCACACTTTAACTTGAGGATTAAGACTTAAAAAATATCGTTAACACACATAATATTCAATAATACTAAGAACTACATTCGAAAAAATAATGTTTCTAGTATTTTAGATAAATTTTTTTATATTAATTAGAAGTACATTTTTTATGTAGGTATTAAAAAGTAAAAATTCGTATTAAAAACAACGTTTGAACTTTGATAGTGTTAAATATACAAATTTCAAAATAAAATATTTATTTTATTATTGAATGCTCTAATATTAGCATTTTCCTATAAACAATATTACTATGATTGGTCATTACATCATGGTTCAAGAATCCACACCCAAATGATTAGATGTTCCTTGTTTTTCCCATAATGAGAATTTATTGAAAAGAGGGAGTGTACATAGTTAAGAAGCTAAATCAACAGAGAAGAATGCTTTGTTGGATCAAAAATTGATGCAACACTAAATTACAGTAAGGTACAGGATTTACAGTGGGGAAATTGGGGTACAAACTTTTACTATGGCAATCATAAAATCGGATAGCCAATAGGAAAATAAAAAGGAAAAATGTGACTTTAAAAATAATAAAATGAATTGAAATATCACAACATAACACACTGCAAAGAATAGTGTTTATGGTACATAGATAACAAAAGCCAAAAGCCCTGTAAATAGCACACAAAAAATTTAACAGTTGAATTCCAAATCAGACAGGTAATGGAATATTTCTCTGGGTTCCAACGTTTGGTTTTATCTCCCATGATACCACGTGCTGATCTTCCTCAGGAAGGATAAATGGCAAAGAAATCTCTCGGATCATCAAGTCCCCACAAAATGGGCATTCACTAGCTATAGCGTCGTCTAGTTGTGATCGGAGCTGCCATCAATTTGACATGAGGAAACAAAGTTAGTTCAAATTCATGAAAAATTGGCATTTAACACCACATTTCATGCCTAATGAACTTGTAATACTGAGCAAGTAAAATGAATTTCAAACTGAAACTTCAATTCAGGTAAAATGAAGCATTGATGCATGAAAGAAAGTTCTGAACAAACCTTATCTATAGTGGTCATGCTAGGAATGGACACTTCTAAAGCAAGATTGCCATTGGATTCTCTCCTTGCTTCACTGCTTATCAAAGTAAGTTGCTTCTGTAGATCCAGAATATACTCAGCCTGCAACATTTCCCAAAAGAATTCATTAAATGAGGGTATTAGAGATAACAAGAATAGTTTAAGGTACTGACAAGGAAAATTAACAATGAACTTTCAGGTAGCACATGGGAGAGACAGTCATAAAGAGATGTCATGAAAATATGAGAAATAATTTGTATACTCACATGGTCCTCAACTGTACAACGAGTGACGTGGGCAATCAGGCATTGTGCGTGGAAAGCATGTCCACATGGAAAGACATAAAATGGAGCCATTTGTCCTACTGATGTAAAACCACGGCCCATGCCGAACTCCCTGCCAGTATTTAGAATCTTTCGTCGACATACCTAGGGAGTCAGATTAACAATCATCTCGAAATGTAAGCATAAATTCAGCTCTCTCTATCCATATAAACAAAAGCAGAATGATCTTAACACATTGCGGTTCACAATCACACGTAAAAAACTGAACAATTAACGATGGTGCAACTTTGTCAAATGTTATATCAGGAAGATCAATACCCCGCATTCCTCGTCTCGATCAATAACAGTGCATCTTTGAGCAAGTGCACTGATATCATTTCTGATGTTATCAGCCCCATGGGTTGTGTCATTCATCTCTTCCTTCAACTGTTCAATTTGCTTGTTGTAATCCTCCAATGATGAGCAGATAGCTTCCTGCATAAATTCAGATAAATATCAAATGACTTGGCATATTACAAGTTTTGTTAATATTCTGAAAGGAAGCCATGTAATTTTTTTTTACACAAACAGATGCTTTAATGAACAATAAATAAAATGAACTGGTAAATATCATTAATATAACTTGAAAATTGACCGAGAAGGAAAACTAAGAACAAAAACAAATGTACCTTGAAGTCATCAATCAGGGCAAAATCTGGAAAGAACGGTAATATATCCTCGATCTTCAGCAAACCGTCGGTTTCTTTAAGAAATGCAATTGCCATCCTTATGTTTTCCCTCTTAGTTCCTTTTTCTTGTTCGACAACATGTTTGGCAATCATGAGCCAGAGCTTCTTTCTCAAATCTTCATCATCTTCAACCTTATCGGCTTCAGCCATAGCTAGCTCTGGATCAACCTAGTATAGAGAAACAAGTCAGATACCTCTATTTTTGTGTTAATGCAGGTTTAAGTAGAAACATAATCACTGTCAGTCTCACCTGTAGGGCAAGAGCAACTGCTTCTTCATGCATAGACATCATGCTGTATATATGAACACATGCACGCATTCGTTTTTCCTTGAGGCAAAGACGTAGAGCATACTTGGGATCGTAGAAGAATTCAGGACCATTGTCTGGTCCTTTTCCAAATTTGCATTCTAGAAACCGTAGAAGCGAACTATCATCCTCCTGAGAAGCCAAAAATGGAAACAACTTAAATACATAAATAGGCACTGTGTTAATATCAATATGTTGATAAGTAGAAGAATAAGATAACGAGTCCTCATAATGTTTAAAGGTAGTTTGAGACAAATAATGCAAACAGACTTTCTTAATTATTACTGCATTTGTCCTTAAATATAGGACTTTGTTGACTAAAATACGAGAACTAAGAAAGTCGTTGGTAGTATTAAATTTATTAACAATTAGTATTATTTTTCCAAGTTTATCTCAAGAGAGAGGAGTAATTTATCTTCTCCACCATACTATTAATTGCTTACAAAAAAAGAGGTAAAATATGAGGGGTAATTTGGTAAACTAATAATTAATGCAGTTGAAAATTAAAAGATTTGAAGAGGGACATATAAATTTCTAAGAGAGTCCTATATTTAACGACGAAGTGGTATGAATTAGTTAAAGAAGTCTTAATATAAAGGGACGAAAGGAATATACATATTTTATGCATAACACTACAATACAATGGCATAGGTGCATAGATCTGTAAAGCAAACCACTCAACCTGCTTTGCATATAAAGAAAGCAGCAGGTTATGAACACCCGGATCTTCATTATGCAGTTTATGAACACAATATTCAAGATATTTAATAACTTCATGTGTCTCATTCCTGCATTTTAAAACAGTTGACATAATTAAAACTAAAATTTCGAAATGGAAATTTAAAAAGTGAGGAGATCTGGAGAGAGAACAAAAAATGAAAAGAAAAATGAATTCATGAACTCATCATTTCTGACTTAAACATTTGAAAGATTGAAATTGAAATTCTGAAAATGTAGTACTTTGCATGAGGTTCACTTGAATAACGCATCATTGCAGGAATCAGTTTCCTTGGGTTCAAATTCTTTGTAGCCATCCATGACTCCACAGTTTCATATGCATCAAGGGCGATAAGGTCTGGAGCAAACTTATACTGCATAGGACAAGCAGAAGTCTCAAACAAAGTAATAGCAGAAAAACTTAAAAGAATGAGATAGAATAGAAACCAAATGATTATCGTATCCCAAGTCCCTGAGGTTGAACCTTACCTGAAGGTCTACGGGCACTGAAGGTTTCTGAAGAACTTCCAGTGCTCTTTTTGCTTCTCCTTGCTGAATGAAGAATGAACAAAACCAGAAAGAACGATATAAGAGAAACAGTTGGAGTCAGATAGTATATTCCAATATGAAAGTCTTTCGTAAACCACATAAGACACAAGTGAAACCAGAGCACCTGAATGTAATGGTGAACTACAATCTCATACTGCCCTTTTAAGCTAGCAAAATATACCATTTCTTCAACCCTTCCATAACTGTCGAAATTTGCAAAAGCAGAAGTAAATGAAGCATATCATTTATCTTTTCTACATCTACTTTTCAATTGAGTAGTAAATGAAATAACTCGTGGTCGAGATTATTTCATATGCAACCAAACTATAAAATATAAAATTGAAGAAAATGGGAATGCACCAAAAACAACATGCAGTACGCATATCAAGTGTCAATTACTATATAGCACACTAAATATTGGGCCTTAGCTAAATAGATAGGTTTATTAGAGAATAAGAGTTAGTTAGTATATTCCCTGATTTTATGGGATTCTGTTATAAAAGAGAGGGAAGGGTACTTAGAAAATCATTCAAAAATATTGTTAGAAAACAGTTAGGCGAGAATTCACTGGTTAGGACCAGTTATGCTCTGGTTTAGGAGTTCTTTGAACTCTGGTTTAGTTTCTTTTCTGCATTTTCAGATTTCTACCACTATAAGAGCTTCAAAGCTCATCAATTTCAGTCAATAAAATTCTGGTTTCTATCATACTACCTTTCTAAAAGTTTCATTGTAGTTGTTTCATCCAATACATCCTTGCTGTCACTGAGAAAAGCACGAAACTCTTTAATAATTGATTGGTAATCTGAATTGTTATTCTCCACAGCAGAGTCATCTTCTAAAAGCAGACGATTTATCTAAAGATCAATAAATGAAACTCAAATTAATGAGCATACAATAAATATCTTACAACTAAAGGGATACAAAACACAACTTTTGTAGTAATTTAATTTCCCAAGCCCTAAAAGAGTCTCAGAAATTGCTCCTCTGCATTATCATGATTATTTCTTACAAACAACAGGTTTATTCCTTTCTTACAAACAACAATATTTTATCGTGATTCATGCAATTGTTCACAGAAAAAGACATAAAGGAATAAAACAGGAAGCAATTTTCCTATCAAAACCTTGTCCAGGTATAATTCAGTTGTCCAGGTGGATATCATTGTTATTTGGCATTTGTCGTCTTTTTCTAAATTATCAAGCTTCCGCAATAAGAAAGTTCTCAAAGCATCCTGCAAATAAAAAGAGAAACTAGTGAATTTGCATATACATGAGTCAAATATTAATTCCATAAATTTTAAAAACAAGGTTCACCATTTCAAATCAATTTGCATATGCCGCATAAAAAAGATTAACTGTAAAGATTGAATGTGCATATGAAATCATATGAATCTACCAATAAACAATACTAAAACTTTTCTGGCAGTGCACTAACGAATTGTGCAGCCATATGATCCATATTTAAGGAATAAAAACTGACTACCTCTTCAATTTCATATAGGTTAAAAGGCCACAAACTTGAAAAGTACCTGTTCACCAGCGCTGATGAACTTCAAAGTGACCTCCTCAAATGATAAAATACAATTGATCTGCAAGGCATATTCATGTCAAGACTTTTTATTTTTGAGATAATATAATAATAAATTCCAAAGTATTACTACTTGAGAGTTGAAAGCATGATATGCATATATCTTTAGTGCAAAAGGCAGTGCGTGAACATGATGTGCACAAATTTTTTGAATTTATCAGCATGTGTAGTGTTGTTGTCAATTGTGAATTGTGGTAAATAACAATTAGTTCAAATTCCGCTGTGCTACAGTTCTAGCACTATTTAACAACACTTTGTACTAAATAACGTCTCGTGGAACAATAGCAATTTGTTCCAATTTCATTATGCTATAACGCTATAGTCGCTATTTGACAGCATTGAGCATGTGTATAACATAATCAATTAGTCGGAGAAAACCCGCATCCGCCTCTGTTTTTATCAGGTGTGAAATTTAAGTTCCTATTCCCACCTGTGACGGGGTTCGGGTTTCCCCGCCTGCACTCATTCATATATATAAAATAATAAATTTTAAAGTCATATTAATTATAATTAATATAGTAAAATAATTATTATTATACAATAATAAAATTAAAAAAATAAAATCATATTTTCTATTGAGAAAAGATTATAATTTTTAATATTGAAAAAAATATTAAATATATTGAATATATACATGTATATAAAATTTAAAAATGACAAAAATGTTACTAGCAAGGCGGGTTCGGAGTGGATATCAACACCCCAAAATCCGTCCCTGCCGCCAAGTTTTAATTTCGGAGAAAATCCGCACCCACACCCAATCAAAGCGGGTTTCTCCGCCTAAATCAGGACGGGTTCGGGTGGATACCCACAGGTGCGGGTTGTGTTGTCATCTCTAATGGCTCATCTTTAGGATGCAATCTTACATAACTGAAAAAAAAAGCGTTGCACTTTTAAACTTCATGATTTGCACAAGTGTCAGTATGGTTGGACCGTGATTTAATAGTCTTAAAAAGTTTATTGCTATAAGGCAAGTCCATCACTAAACATAGTGCATCAAAATCCAAAAGGTCAGCACAGTTACTATTAAGCAACCAAGTGTCACAAAAGCAACCACAATTCTTGCATTAATGTAACAAACTAAAATACGCCAAAATAGTGAACTTAAAAAGAGAATTTACTTTGGCATAGAAAGATGCAGCTCTAAAATAATCTTTAGAGGAAAACGCAGCTTCAGCCTGCACCACAACTCATTCTAGTAAAAAACCAACCCTGGCGGCATTGTGGTAAAATAAACCTTAAATTTGTAGAGAAACAATATCAAGCCACAATAAATGCAAATGAACATCACCTGCACCAAGTATACTTGGTCCCTTTGAAAAGGGTCACGACAATTTGCTAAAGAAGCGGCGTATTCTTTCATATCAAGATACACTTTCCACATATCTTGACCCTCATCGTTGATAGACACCTATTAAAAAAAACAACAGCAGCATTGATCATAACCAAGACAGTCAGATCCAAAATACAGAATGCTGTAGTAGTCGGAGAACACAAACCTGAAAGATTGAGTTTTGATCGTATGCATAGAATAAACCAGCCGTGGCATCACTACACAGTCCAATAATACCCTTTGATGCTGAATCAGAAGTTTGGTCAAACTGAAGATCTTCTATGATGTTCTCACTAATTCGGTTTACAACCTATAGATGCTCAAATAATTTAGCAAGCAAAGGTTACCTCAAAAAGAGCTTGTGCATGGCATAGGCACTATCATGCAAACAAAATCATGATAGATAAGTGCATACACACCTTGACTTTATTCTCTAAAAGCAACAAGAAATGGAATTCAGACAATGCCATTGAACTTGGTTTAACTGCTTCAATTCCTTCAGACAGCTTGGAGTAGTTCAAAAGAGCCTTGTTTTCAATAAAATTTCCATTTCCACTTGAGCTATATGTATTTAAACAAATTAGCAAGAAAGGTGAATAAGTTCCAAAAAACAAACAATATGGAAGGAATTAACAGAAAACAACATTTAGAACCACTCATCATGAAGCAAAAATAGCATGCTATAAAATGAGATTTGAAGAACCATCACCCACATAATGAGCATGTTCCACATCAATATCCAATGTAGATGAAACAGATAAAAAAATCAAATCATGGTCATGGCATACACTACCTTTGTTGCCCTCCAAAGTTTAAGCCACCATGGTAAATACCAGCTCCGGAGAGCCATGCAAAATGTACAGCTCTTCGTTGTTTAATGAAAAAATGCAACTCACTGAAAGACAACCAATACAATGAAGTCTTAGAAGGGAAAACACAAAATATGTGAGAAACTGTAAATAACAAGGGAATCTTCAGCCTCTGGATTCTTGCATTTCAAGTTGAATGTTAACATGACAAAGCACTACTAATATTGTATTAGTTTTTTATAAGAAAAATCGACTACTTGCCTGTTTGGTATGTCGCCAGGAAGTTCCATGAAATGCACTGTACGGTCTAAATAACTTGAAAACACAGTCTACATTTTGTAAAACAATTAGCAAAGTTTGAACTTGTGAAATATAATGAGGGTATAATAAAAAGATAAAACCCAAGATTAATATTAAATAATGTGATAGAATAAGATAATGTCTTAGCCCAAATTTTAATATTAATATTTTAAAATTCTTTTTATGTACTTTATTGTTTATTCCTTGATTTGTTAAGTTTTTAATTGTTAAAACAGGATATAACAAATCAAGGAGTAAAGTACATAAAAAGAACTTTAAAATTCTGTTACTCTACAAACCATGTGACAACTTTAGTGAAGAACAGATGAAGTTTAGTGAAGAAAATTCACTGTGCTCAAGAACTTGTCTTGTGTTTACAGAAAACTTCTTACGTTAACATGTTACTGAATTCAAACTTAAGACCTCCTTATATAGGAGCACCAAAACACTAAAGAGAGAAAATACAAAGGTGTCACACCAGAAGCAAGAGTTGACTTGTGACTCAAGTGTTTCTTCGTTCTTCTATGTTATTATGCTTACATTGTGCCTTGATTGACATGAAACACACCCAAAGAGGAAAAAAATGACATCCATAAATGTGCAATTTATAGCATTTGACTTACTTCTAGTGACCCAAAGCCAGTGAAAGAGTAAAGCCGAGTAGGAGTAACTGCCATCACATAATATCTAGCCTCATTAATTACGGTAGCCGTTTCCATCTGAACAGAAAGGACAATAACCAGAAATTGAATGCCTTAATCACATTTGGGACCTAGGAAAAAAGTCTTTGACTTTAATTTCTCAAAAAAGAATAGGATGAAACCAAAGACGATATCTTTAGAAATAGAACCTAAAACACTGAACATAAAGAAGACATACCTGTAAACCCATTAAAGCTCCTGCCAGTTCTGTCAATTCATAGAGAAACTTGATATACTTTTCCTTCTTGTCCTTCTCGTCCACAGCCAGTTCATGAAGTTGACCGTTATCTGTACCAAGAATGACTTCCTTCGTGGAAACTACATTTTGAAACATATATCAGAACCTCGAGCAGGAAATTAATATGCATAGGTCTTTTCTGTGCATTAATCACTGTGCAATGGTCGTCAGCCAGATAAGCAATTAATTAACTACCTTCAGTTATCTGTTGCCTATTCCACGCAACAGCATTCACAACAAGACCTTTAAGCTTGCTCAAAACTCGCGGCTTGGTCCATTTCGCATGAGTATAGAAAGTTTCAGCTCCCCCCTGGCCAACAACAGTGGCAATACAATGACACCCTCCTGGATCAACAAAAACTCTGTGGATTGACTGGTCCCCCTGACGACCTACAGATAGATCAAACTCTGTACTCCAACATAAAATAAAATATCAGACTCTCATCAACCCAATAGAACAAGCATGATATCAAAGCACAAGAAAAAACCCCAGTTCCAGCATAAGCTAAAGCACAGCATTATCAACCAAGAAAACAGAATCATTGCAATTTCAAACAGCAAACCCCTACTCTATATCTCAATTCGATAACAGATAAATCACCGGGTTTTTTTTTTGGTTGCCCTAGGTATCCGCAACAGAAAGCCAGACTAATCCTTCGAGGTAAATAGACCCATTTAAGGGGCTAACATCTCCCAACAGGTATTTTTCCATAGATACCCGTCTAGGATCAAACTCATCACCACATACATAAGGGACTCTGGTTATCTACCAACTGTCACACCATATTGGTAAATGAATCACCAATTTAGAGACCCAAAAGGTTAAAGTTACTAAATTTGAGATCCTATATCAACAAGGGGATCAAATTGGGAAGTGTCAATGCATTTCCACTATGAAGAACACACAGCATAGTTATAAATAAATAAAAAACAGAAAAATTGAAACTTTACCATGTGAATCGCCACCCCCAAAATCATGTCTAATAACCCATCCTTTGCTGGTTCCAATAACAATGACATCATTTCCAGCAGCCATACAGGTGATAACTCCATGGCCCTTTGCAGCATGTCGTTCGAGAAGGTCCACGGTGAACACTTGCCTCCCATGATCCATCTATCAATTTCATTTTTTTGACCAAAAATTATGATAATTATTAAATGGAAATTGAGAAGATAAATAAAATTCATAAAAGAGCTTACTTGATTGTCGATGGTAGAAAGGTTTTTGGAAGTGAATTGGGTAGTTTCGATCACAGTTAACAGAAAAAATCGCAGAGATTTTGCTTCTCCGATAAGTGGCTGGTTTGAAGCTTGAAGGAGAACACAATGATGGATTCGGTGTCCAAAGGAAACCTTTTGTTCGTTTTTGGGTAATTTTACAATTTCAGCATTAACGGTTTAAGCGCTTCCTTCATTTTTCCTATGTCATTCTTTTTCTTTTTGTTTGCAGTGATCAGGTGAGTTCTATTTTCACTGCATTTTCGAATTCTAGTTAATCTCTTTTCTTTTTCTGTCAAAAAAAGTTAATGTCTTTTTTTTTTTTTTTTACAATGTCAATTCTAATATAATTTTATGAAAATTATTTTATTTATTTGGTTTAATTGCAGTTTTGGTCCCCCTATTTTAGCTGATTTGCAAAAGTAGTCCCCCCATTTTGTTTCTCCCCAGTTTTGGTCCCTCAAACAGAATTTTGGTCCAAAACTTGATGAAATTTCATTTTTTTTCATTTATTTATGTCACATCATGCCTCAAAATCTCATTTGCAACAATTGTACCTGGAATCTATGATTATAAATGATGCAGTACGACTTTAAAACATGAAATTTCATTAAGTTTTTGACCAAAATTCTGTTTGGGGGACCAGAACTGGGGAGAAACAAAATTGGGGGGACTACTTTCGCGATTCAGCTAAAATAGGGGGACCAAAACTGCAATTAAGCCTATTTATTTTTTAATCTTACAGTTTAATTTACGACTTTTTTTTTTAAGGCTGTAATCTACAAATTTAAAATAAGTTCAACAAAACAGACAAAAAGTAGGTTCAAGCAATTTGTTTATAAATTTAATTTATATATTCTTTTAGTTAAAATGACAAATATTACCAATAAACTTACATACTATGTGTAGATTTCAATTTTGAATTTATATTATCATAAAAAATATTTAATCTAAATATCTAACAATATAAATATTGAATTGAATTTTAATTATATATTATTTTCTATCTACGACTTATATTAAATTATATATCATCTACAACTTTTTCATATTTTCTCTTTCTTTCGTTTTTTATCAGAAATATGTCACATTTATCATTTTTTTTATATTTTTATTTCAATTAATGTATGCACAAAGTGTACTAGGATACTCCAATAAATTTTTTTTATTTTTAGTCTTTATTGTTTTATTTAGATGAAATGACAAATAAATTTATACACTATTGTAAAGTTCAATTTAAAATCAACAATATAATATGTAGTAAAATAATATCGACATTCGTTAAGTAAATTATATCATATTTTATTTTAATCTTTAAATAAATGAGTTATATTATTATAATTGATCTCTTTTTTTAATGTTGTAATTGATCTCTTTAATAGGTAAAATATATAATTTGTCTCTTTTAATAAAATAAGTAGTACATAAAATTATGAAGACCAATTTAAATTTAAAGAAATTTTAGAAAGAATAAAATAAAATATTAAGGAATAAAAATTGAAAAAATACATTTGCATTTACAAAAATAAAAAACAAAAAATTATAGAGTCGAAGTGTATATATAATGAGGGTTTACCTACTGACTACTCACCACAGGCCAACAAAAACAACTGAACCTCACACAGCCAACAACCACTACCGTTACAAAAGGAGAAACCCTTTACGGAGGGGTAGCCCCAACCAACCAAGAAAGAATTTCATTCTCCATTTTCAATAATAATAACCTTTCATTCTTTTTATCCTTTCGTTCTTTACCGTTTCGCTGACGAAATAATATGATATTTTGTGCTACAATATCAAGGTCTCTCTCCCGTTTTCACTTCAATTTCCGCTATCCTCCTCTTCTAACATCAATATGGTACGTCTCTTCCTACTATTCTTACATTTGTTTTGTTGCCTTTAGGGCAGTATATGTAGAATGTAATAGTAATTAGGATTTTTGTTATTCATGTAATAGGATTGATGACATTCATGTTATTTAGAGAGGCGGGAAGGACAGGGTTGTTTTAGCTTAAAAGTTAGGGTAGAAGGGAGAGAGCGTTCTTTGAATTTGATAGCTTTCATGTGAAAGGAGAGATCCTTTGTGAACGGGAAACCCTTTGTGAATTTGATCTGTACTTTTGAAGTTAAGCACCGTAGTATAGAAATGTGTTGTCTTTATTTTGTTTTATTGAGTTTTAACTATACTCTTTTCCTTTTTATATGGTTTAGAGTCTGAAAAAACTCATATATTCGGTGTTGTCTATCAGCTTCATCTTTTGATTCCCCACGAGAATGGAGTTAAATAACAGCACAACATTTGAAAGTTTTATAACATTGATATCTTAGTTTTTTCTCCTTTTTTATAACTGCTAGCAAGAAATTGTAAGATTTTAATGTTTGATCACACTAGTCTTTAGTGTAAACATAAGTGTTTTTGTAATTATATTTTACATGTTTAATAGTAGAGACATGGGTTGGATGCGATGATTATAAGCAATTCCTCGTACTGATTGCTATTGGCATGACAGACACGTTACACCCATAGAATATGAGCATCACCCTCTCTATTTATTTAATATTATGCAATCTGTTTGTATTTTCTTTCAATTTTATTGTTATTTTCGTATAATATTATGTATTGGAGTTTGGTGCAATTTTGCGGAGTACAATTTACATGATGAATACTCTGCCTTCAGCTAACTCCTCATATAGATTGAGTGGTGTTTAAATCCCTGTCCAAAACTCTTGAGATCGGGGCTACGCGCACCTCCATGTTCTGAAAATTCACATTGGTTTGGAATGGTTTAAAGATTTCCCTTAAATATTTCTTTCGTTGTTGTTTTGCATAACTATGTTTGCTGTCTTGCTGTCTCTAAGCGTTTTGAGCGAATGCCATGAATGATTTAAATAGACTTGGAGCATCATTTTTTGCCAATCACGTGCAATTATAGCTTCATTTTTATGTTTGCTATTTGGTTTGCACTGTTTTGGGAAATGATGTTAATAATGCCGACAGAAACATTAGCTCTGCTGAATTATTATTTGCACGTCAGTCTGATCCTAAACATACATTTATCGACATAAACATTTTTTCTGTAGGCATAATCTTGCACGTCATACTCTATCTCAGCTTTATAATTTATTTAAATTTGCTACAATTATATGAGAATTATTTATGAATGTTGTTTTGGTACAATGCGACATTAGTTGGATTCAAAATTCAAACAGGTTTTTAAAAGGTCAAACATGTTTGGTGCCTTTTGTTTTTATTCAAAACATGTTTTGTAGTACTTTATATTCATTTATTTTTATTTAATAATAGAATATTAAAAATATAAATTTAATCTCAAATGAAAATTTAATTATAATGAATTTAATTTTATAATTTTTATTATATTTATTAATTTTATTATTGTCTAACACCATCATTTGTTGTGTCAAAATCAGGGTCTAATCCAGCGAACTGTATAGCTAATGAGGGGCATAGATAGCATCTAGAGAACCACAACCAAGGTTGGTAATGGTATGAAGTTTACCTACTCACAACTCACACCACCAACAACCACTACCGTTACTCCGCCACCACAATTCACATCTTCCTCGGCGTCAATAGTAGCAGTGGCTTCCAACTTGTTATAAAAGGAGAAATCCTTTACGGAGGGGTTGCCCCAACCAAGAAATAATTTCATTATCCGTGCTTTTTATCCTCCCTTTCTTTACTGTTTCACTAACGAAATAATATAATATCTTTACCATAATATGATATTTTGTGCTCCAATATCAATGTCTCTCTCCCGTTTCCACTTCAACTTCCGCTATCCTACTCTTCTAACATCAATATGGTACGTCGCTTACTACTATTCTTATATTTGTTGCCTTTAGGGCAATATCTTTCATCAATCGTGTAGAATGTAATAGGATATTGATTCTTTTTTTTAATCTAAGGGTTTTATGACATTCATGTTATTTAGTAATTGAGGTGGGCGGCTGTACCACTACCACCATAATTTTATTTCAAAGAGGTTGGTGTAGACACTGAATTTGGAGTGTAGAGCTGAGAAACATGAGCCGTTAGTTGTATTAGATCAGGTGATGGAAATAGGAAATGGAGACAAGGAAGATGCGAAGATTTGTTGATTGAGCTGGAAAGACTTCATATAACTATTGATTTTTGAATATTTTGAGCTCATTCCTATTTCTTCTCCAAGGTGACTTAATTGGTTTTAGCTTTAGCACCTCAGTACTTATCCTTACCCAGTTTACTAGTGACCTTGTTGTAGTTTTAGATTATATGGTATTTGGCACAAAAACAGTAGAGATTCCCAAATAAATATAGGTAGAGAGGTAGGAAGGACAGGGGTGTCTTAGCTTAAATAAAAGTTAGGGTAATAGGGAGAGGGCGTTCTGTGAATTTGATAGCTTTCATGTGAAAGGAGAGATCCTTTGTGAACGGGAAACCCTTAGAGGAGAGGTCCCTCTTATTCTCTATAATTTATTCAATAGGACCGTGCTTTTCTTTTGAATTTTCTATTTCTTTTCAAAGTTCCTATAAAAAACATCAATTGACAGACTTTTGGTTGTTTGTTTTCACATGGAATCTGTTGGATTATCACTGATTTAAACTTCTTAATGAAGAATGTACAGTAAATTAACTGATAATTAGTTTTTTGGGTTTCAATATTGATGACTCTGGTTATAATATTTGACTTTATCATTCTCATCCAACCAAACTATTTCCAATCGGGATGTTTTAACCAGTAAAAGTTAATTCATTGGCAGTTTACGGGCTTTTTCAACAGAGGCATCTCTCGACAAAGAGAGAATGACGTGCGAAGTCTTGAAGGAATTTCTTGCAATCGTTGAAAATACTCCAGCATCTGTTCCCAAAGTATATTTTGCATATATTGATAAGATGTGCAAGACTGGAAACCTTACATCCGCAAGTCAAGTGCTACAAATTTTAAATGATAAAAACATCGTTGTTTCACCTGATGCGTATAATTTCATATTAGTGGAAGCAAGTCAAAAGAACGACATTGACATTTCATGCCAAGTGCTCAAGAAATTATTATTGTCCGGCGAATCCCCGAGTGCAACCTTATGCATTAAGTTTGCCCAAGCTTTCAGAAAAGTAAATGATTATGTGGAGCTTCTTAGGTTTATTAAAGAAATATCAGAGACAAGTTGTTCAAGTATACCATTCATAAACAAGATCATTTTTGCCTTTGCAAAGAGTGGACAGAAGGATAAGGCCTTGATGATATTTGATCATCTTAAAAGATGGAACGATAGTTGTCTGGACATAATCACGTATAATATTGTTCTCGATATCTTGGGTCGTACAGGCCGTGTAGATGAAATGCTTGATGTGTTTGCATCCATGAAAGAAACGGGTTTTCTCCCAGATACTGTTTCTTACAATACTCTAATAACTGGATTGCGAAAGGTTGGAAGATCAGATATGTGCTTTGCATATTTTAAAGAAATGATAGAGAACGGAAATGTGCCAAATTTGATTACATATACTGCTTTAATCAATGTTTTTGGCCGAGCAGGAAATGTTGAGGAATCATTGAAATGCTTCAGAGATATGAAACTGAAAGGGATTCTTCCTTCAATGCAAATCTACAAAGCACTAATCCATAATTTAAATAAAAGAGAGAAGTTTGAGTTGGCAACAGAACTTTCAGAAGAGATGAATTCATCATCAACTTGTCTATCTGGTCCAAGAGATTTAAGGCCAAAGAGAAGGATCTTCATGAGTGGTTGCCAAAGTGGATGTTAGAGACATGAGAGCTTAACATAGATAAATTCAATTCGATCATTACTTACTATATATGTTATAACTTATTAGAATGATCGTATAATTTGTTAAGACATGTCTTGAATTATATTATCAAATAGAGACCGTACAATTTGAGTAAAAAAAAAACTAAATGAAGTATTTGTTGTGTTGAAAGGGCACATATTAGTAACCTTTTTTAATTGTCCCACCAGATTCATATGAAAACATATGTTAAAATATAAACTGGTTTTTACACAAATTAAATCCTTATATAATAGCTAGAAAAATATAAATCACAGAGAAATAAGCTCTTGTTTTTTTTAGTTATGTCCAATTGCTTCTAATTTGCCATATATTCACAATTTACATAAATTGATGTATTCTTTTAAACCCCATAGAGAAGGAAACTTTTTTTTTTATAGATTTATATATATAAATCTAGGCTCTATAGGTGGTAGCCACTATTTATGTTTCATTGAATTTAGTAATCTCATGTTTTCATGTATTTTAAAATGTGAGGCACATTCGACTATTCGATGCGATGTTTATTTTAAATATTGTATTTTATGATATTTATTTATAATGTCGACTTTATATAAGTCAATTATATAGTTGTAGACAATGCATATATGTTTTTCCGGGGATTCTGAAACATGTTCTACTAGAAATAATCTTGTTATTGCTTCGACTCATATTCCCCAAAAAGTAGATCCCGCTCTAATAGCTACGAATAAATTGAATACATGCATTAAGATACGAAGCATAATTTGGATTCCAAACATTCATGATCTGGAGACGAAGGAGTCGAATGACTTATCTCTCGGTTTATTAGTGAACTATCTCTCCGGGGATTCTGAAACATGTTCTACTAGAAATAATCTTGTTATTGCTTCGACTCATATTCCCCAAAAAGTAGATCCCGCTCTAATAGCTACGAATAAATTGAATACATGCATTAAGATACGAAGGCTTCTTAGTCCACAACAAAAAGTTTTTGAAAATAAATCTAAGAATAGGACCATTCACTATGCGTACTCTAGTGGTATCTATATTCCAAACACTACTTGTGTTTGTGAAAATGGAAAATAGATGGCATGATTTTTAAATCAAAAGTGACATGAAATGTATTTGTTTTACAATGCTATGTGATTTAAGCAAATTAAATGCAAGAGAAGAATAAGTAAAGACAAAAATCTCTTAGAAACTTCTACTCCAAGCAATTTTCAACCAATTAAAAATATACATAACTATATTTCAAGAATTGAACTCAATCAAATTTTAACTGATAAAAGTGTATAAAATAATACTTCCAATATATTTAAGAATTATTCCACAAGAAGCCAAATTTTAAGTGCCACAAACTCCTCTTACAACATAGCCCATTGAATAGGGCTCAAGACAGCATGGTCTTAACGTTGTAGCATATTCGTTTGATTGAAAGTTGATTCAACACTAAATATAACACTTTTAATCCTTTGAAAAATATTCACATTTGCAAGCAGTCAAGAATCGAAAACAACACCATTACGCCTCCACCACACATTGTCCAATAACAACCCAAAGATCAGACACCAATGAGAGCCAAAAACAAAACTAATATCCATAAGATTCATAACCAACAAACCATGACAATCTACCATGTTATTGAAAAAAATGAATATTATGCTCATTAGGTTGTAATTTTCAACACATCAAAGTTACGGTCGGTATCCACAAAGACTTGTCGATATCAGTGTTGGTCAACAATTAATATTGTTTTATTTGAAAGAGTAGGATTTAGTGTTGTTCATAAGATTGTATATATTCAATGAATGAAAGAGAAGAGATTGAGTGTTGAAGATGATTCCTCAAGCTTCTCCGCATTGCTTCTCCCTCTCTTGGTTGCTCTTTGTCTTCTCTTTTGTTATGAGACTCAAAAAATGTGAAGTTGTTTTCAAGATCTAATTTGAATTTTCTTTTATAATATTAGAAAAAATGGAAATTCGGTTAGCAAATTTCGGACTTGTTTGACGATTCAATTTTCTTCACCTTTAAGCAATTCCGAGTGTTTAGACCGACTTAACTTTTTAAGCGAATTATCTGCTCGATTAGTGAATTATACCTTGCAAACTTTCTAACTTGAATTCACTAAGCCATTTGAAGTTTGCTTAAAACAAATTTCTCAACATCTGAATTTTTCAGCTTTAGGTTTCAAATAATTTGTTGGTTTTCCTGTTTGATTGTTCACTCTCTTTAACCTATAAACAAGAGAAAATATGTAAATGACATCATTCTCATGTCTCAAATCCTAATTAAACATATACAATAACTTGAGAAAAATAATATGTTTTCAATGAATTCAAGTTAATAAGTGTCGTGAAATATATATTGAAAACTAGATAAATTTGGCACTTAATCAAATTATAATAATTTAATAACAACCACAACTTTAAAAACTCCATTCGCCACCCCCAAATAAAAGGTTATTTACATCCAACTACAAAAAACGAGTTACTTATACTTGTTATGGGTCAGACTAAGGACATTATAATCCAAACCCATTAAAGAAATCAGACCACCTCAGATCGACATGATCCGACCAACAAAGAAGCTTCTCGAAATTAGGACATATTACGTTTAATGATGAGATATGAAGTCAATGTATATGGTAGCACACCTAGTTCCTTAATCATAGCTATCAAATGGACAAAAAGATAATATGATGATGATAACCACGATAGCTCGCATGTTTACGCATCTTGAGCCATTTGATGACAATTCAAATGTGACTATGACCACCAGAGGACAATCACCATTCCACATTTAAAAGGACACACATCCCACATCATATGGTGATATGATAATCAAATATCTCCCATTTCTGACGATTATAACATAATCCTTTCAAAAACCTTAAAGGAATCCGATATAAAAGAACGACACCTGAGGTTGTAGTGGTACATTGAAATTCTAATCTAAAAAACCTCACATTTATCCGACACAAACTTATTTAAAATGTTAGTGGGGATGAACCATTCAGGTACGGGGTACGATTCTCGCGGAAGACAACAACTCGCTATTTCAATGGAGAAAAAGACGAAAATGTCGTGATTACCGTACCAATAGAGACAAGATGTTACAAAAAAAAAGCAGTGGTACTTATCCCCACTTGCGAAAGGCAAAACCACCTTTATTGAACTCATTTTTATACGAAAAGTATTTCACTAATAATTGAACTATTTTTTTTTTGTAATTGTCTAATAACGGTAAGAGTCTTACAAAAATGAGCTTAATATGTAGTGGAATACTCCTAATATGAATGGATGACACGCGACCCAATCAAATAAGTTAAAATATTATCCAATTTTATTTTTAATTATACAAATATTATTATTTTAAATTTTACAAGTTTAATTGATTTACAATTACAAATGCATATGACTAAATATAGACAATAGTGAATTGATTTCTCATACATCTAAATATATTTTTTTTAAAATGTATCAAATACTAAATATAAATATATCTTTTAATATAAATTCTAATTCAAATTTATCACATTGCGATCGTCGAATATTTTTAAATCGATCAACTCCTTTTAAACTATTAAAAAAATGACATTAGTGAACTAAAAATTGGATGACATCTTAAATTTGTTTAGAAAATAGCGTACATCAATTAATTATATTTTACTATAAGAAAAATTAACCACACAATAATAAAACAAAATTACTATTTTGAATAAAATAAAACAAATTTATATCTAAACTTAAAAATTGTAATTATTATATTGTGAATAAAAATAAATCAAAATCACGATGACCGTGGCCGCAAATTTGTTCTGTGAAAAATAACCAGTCAAAACCCTAACTTATAATTCGGGTGGGCTTTTAGGGTTTTTATGCGGCTATAAATTCACAGGCAACTACTGTGTTTTCAGTATCATAGAGGTAAAGCAGCCGCTTCAGATCTTAGAATTCATCCAATTTCCATTTTACTTTCAGATTTGTCTTCTTTCTTATTGTTTCCTAAATTTGTTAGCAGATAGCACGATGCCTCCCGGGCTTCTCTGATAAATTTCATGACGCGAAAGCCCCGATGCACGTGCTACATCGATGCCGTTCGTGTTGCAGTTCTGCCTAATTCTCACGGCGGATCTGTGTCAAAGCAATGGCTAAATATCATTCTTTTCAATTTCAATATTTTTTTTTGTTTTTTAATTCGCCTCACTACACCTTTAGCTTGATTTCTAATATTTCCATGAAAATCAAAGCTAGTCATAGAGGCGCAAATTGAATCTCAGGCGGTTTTCACGTGGTGGTTTTAACTTTCATTGTTTATGCCTCTAAAAAAATTCGCCACATTAAATTAACGTTCTTAGTCTTTTATATTTTTTAATCCTAGTTTATTGGCTATGATTACAAATTATCCGCGCTTCTGAGGTTTCTCTATGAAGTATATCGGAATAAATGGTTGAATTTCTTAATATGAGCCAAAAATTATTTATTTATGTATTTAGAATTGATATTGGTTTATTTACGAATTCTTTTTCTTCAAATTTTTACTATGATAGTTGGCTATGAGGACAATTTATTCAGCTTTAATGCCAGTTCTGCTTCTGAAAAATCTTGATTGATAGAGCTGTGATATATACTGAGCCTTTTTCTACTCTAGTTTAATTTGTGTGTTTTTTCTACCTTTATTTCATTATGTCTTCCTTAGAGCTATGATAGTATGTTAATCAGATGGTTCACATTTGCCTGTGATTATATTATATCCAATTGTTTGAGGTGTTTTGGAGCCAAGCCCCTGTCTACAGGGAGAACCTACTTGGTGAAGGGACATTCATATGACATTACCGGATTCAAATGAGGCTTTGATTGTGAAAAAATGTTTGTGTTTTTCCTCCTTATCTGAATTATTTCGAATAAATTACTTGATTGTGTACTTTTGTGAGTCCTGTGTTGTTTGTTTTACATTGTGTTGTACCAATGATGTTTTTTAACAATCCAACTTGTCTGAGGTTGTAGTTAACCCAAGATCCTGTTTACAGGGTGAACCTACTTGGTGTTACTACATTTCCAATGACATCAGAGATTAAACTGAGGTTCATCAATCTTATTGATCTGTATTTTTGAAGTTTACTACCGTAGTTTAGAACTTTGTTGTCTTTATTTTGTTTTATTGAGTTTTAACTATACTCTTTTCCTTTTTATATGGTTTAGAGTCTGAAAAAACTCATAGATTCAGTGTTGTCTATCAGCTTCATCTTTTGATTCCCTACGAGAATGGAGTTAAATAACAGCACAACATTTTGAAATTATATCTATAATAATTAATCTTAACCATAAATTCTTTAATTTTAATATTCAATCTAGTACATTAGAGTTTTCAAATTCTCAGAACAAAATTCTAAATATTGAAACTAATTTGACGGGTTGATTGCGATGATTATAAAAAATTCCTCGTACTGATTGCTATTGGCATGACAGACACGTTACACCCATAGAATATGAGCATCATCCTCGTTAATAATTTAATTTGTTGTCAATTTTATGTTTTTTCAATGATTGTATTTTTATATAATATTCTGAATTGGAGTTTAATGCTGTATTGCGGAGTACGATTTACATAATGAATGCTTTGTCTTCAGCTAACTCCTCATAAAGATTGAAGTGGTGTTTAAAGCCCTGTCCAAAATTTATTGAGATTGGGGTTACGCACACCTCCATAATCTAATACATTCACATTGTTTTGATTGGTTTAATTAATTCCGATTAATAATTCATTCGCGTTGTGAGTTGTTCGGTTTTATTTTTATATCTGTTTTTGCTTTTCGGTTTTTATTCAGTTTTGGGAAATGATGTTAATAATGCCGACAGAAGCATTAGCTCTGCTGAATTATTATTTGCACGTCAGTCTGATCCTAAATGTCATCTACAGAGTACTCTGTTGGTAGAGTTATGTTGTTTTTTCTATTATCTTTGTTCTTTTGCCTTTGAAATGTTTGTATGCATTCACCACCTGTTTTTAGAGCACGATATAATTTGTTGGGATTATGGTTTATTGTTCGATGTTCTATTGGATATACTCGTGAAAGTTATGGATAATGGTTTTGCTTTAGGTTTTCGTTGTTTGACAATACTCCATTGCTCTAAGGAATTGATACCTTATCATGCTTATCATAATTCTTCCTCATCATGTATGTGGTGTTGCCAGACAATTTTCGCTGCTGGGAGACCACATCAGCATTGCTACAAGACTTCTACTGATGAACAAGAATGTTCTCTTGAAACGAGACTTCTACTGATGAACAAGAATGTTCTCTTGAAACGCATGTGTAATATAGATGCAAAACTGAAAAGTGACTTTTATGTTAAAATTCACTTTTCAGTTTTGTATTTATATTACACATGCAACTATATAATTAGAAGTCAAAAACTACAAACCGTGGTAGACGATTTATATCGCAATCATCTATTTCAACAGTGAGCCGGGTGGTTTAGTGATACTTAGAATCAAAATCCTGTTGAAATCAAATTAAAAGATCTACTTTGTGAAATTTTATGGATCTATCATTGTGATAAAATGGATAAACATCATAAAATTTCTTTAAAAAATAGAGAATTATTAATAATATTAATCGCATGAATGATAATTTAATGATTATTCCTAACGAAAATTTGAACTCTTACGATTATACCTCATTGCACATCTCATTGACTTTATATATATTTTATTTTGACAAGTCTCAATGACTTTATATGTTTGTTAAAACTCAAAATTAAAATATCTCAATCATCATAAAATGTCTCAATGGCTTTATATGTTTAGTTTAGTTTTTTGAGAAAGACTTTACATGTTAGTTAAACCTGTAATTAAAATATCCCAATCATCAAAAAATGTGTCAATGGCTTTATACGTTGGTTAAAACTTAATCCAAAAATCTCACCTACAGTGCAAACTGCTTGTTGGCTGGCTTAATAACTACGTTGTCAAATAAAAATAGTTTGCCTCTCGATGTATATTTAGCTCAAGCCAAAGGTTGCTTGCTCAAAGTCAGTTAATTTTTAAACTATGTTTTATCCCACCCACCATACATAGGCAAAAGCAAATAAGCTCTTCAATAGTAGACCTGCTCCCGATGATATTCACTCTAATTTGTCTGGATTTTGACGGAAAAATTATGCTTTGTCCGAGTACGAGTGCAAGTTTTGATGGAATAATTTGTCTTGCTAGTGATTTTTGTATGTATATATATATATATATATATATATATACATCATTTATTTTAGTTTAATATAATTACACATAAAAGTTACACTAATTTAATAATATTCTATTAGATATATATTTATATACTTTTTAAAATCAACAATTGAATTAAAAATTATTATTATATAGATTATAATTTTTAAAATTAATTTATTGATTTGTTATCTTTCCTTTTGCTTTATTCTTTTATCTCTAGTTGTAATTTATTAACTTGTAAGAGAGAGATAGACACAAAATCTTTGACGATATATTATAATACATAGTTTAACAAATATTTTAATTTAATAGTTTTACTTTAACAAACTTTGACAATATGTATTATAATAAATATTTTAACAAATTTAATTAAAAACTTCAACAAATATTTTAACAGTATATATATTAAAATATTTTAATTGAATAGTTTTATTTAAACTTTGACAATATATATTATAATAAATAGTTTAATAAAGTAATCAATGACACACAATGTTATAATTCGCTAATATTGATATACAGATATTTATTTTTAAAGATTTAATTTATACATAAATAATTTTTATACAATTAATCACAATCGTTAAATTATTAAAAATATTTAATTTTTATTTTAATTACCACTAAAATCATATTAATAAATAGTTGTGATGATTTAACATTAAAAAAAGAAAAACATTTTACACTTTCGTTTCGTTGCATAGCAATTAATCTCTATTTTTAAATGAATCCACAAATATCACTTTAACTTAACAAAAACAAAGCAACTAAGTAATAGGCCAATTCAACTCTAAATTCCAACAAATGGCAGGTAGATGTTGATCAAAGAAGCCATCTCTTCCATTTGTATTGTACACTCTCCACTCTCCTCATTCAATATGTCAACTCTAAGTAACCCACAAGACTAAATAACTGAAAATTCTTATTTTAACTATGGGTATTTCTTTTATCTTAAATGATATACAGTAATTTGGAGTTTATATAAAAGAGAATTAAATTTACATTAAAGATTAATTCAATCCGAATACAACAATTTATTTTTAAATACAATTTATTAAATCACAAAAAAAAATCTAAATTGTTTTATTATAACATCTAAAATTGGAATAGCTTAGATATAATTAAATATAATAAATGTACCTATGTGGGTTTAAATGATTGATGAGTACTGAGTAGGGTAAGAAATAAATTATCACCATATAAAAAATAATAAGGGCAATAACGTAGTTTCAATTGAATCCGTGCCGGCGAAATAATTGATTATTTATATATTTTGCCGCTTCAAAAGTCTGAACACAGTTTCAGTTACATGCAAACAACAACACATTCTTCTATCGTACAATGAAAACGCAAAACGATTCTCCAAAACTTCGTCACCACACTAATCGGCAACTAATTTCACGTTTACTTCCTTCTCCTAATTCATCTTCCATTGATTCCACCGAATTCCCTTCCCCTTCCTCTGTTATACGTAAATCATCATCCACTCCCTCCGACATCAACAATCGGAGACACAAAATTAACGATGACTCTCTTTTCAACCGCTACCAACAACTCTGGCCTTCAACCGCCAAAATTAATAATAACTCCGGCGGCACACTCGCCGATCAGATCAACGAAGACAGAATCATAGAACAAAATTCCAAACATAAACAAAAGAGTAACAGAGAGTGTAAATATTTTGAATTACACGATGAAATTAGAGAAACCGGTGGTTCTGCGAGATTCACAGGAAAATCGATGAAGAAACTCAATTTTAACGGTTCCGTTATTGTTCCGGGAAGATTTTCATTAGACGAAAATGCGAAACCGTTTTTGAAGAGAAATTCGAGCTTAACGAGTTCGATTGATATCGAATCTCGTTGTAGCGACGAGGGATTGGTTTCTCCGGCGAGAAAATCTGTAGTTGAGGTTCCTTCAAGGTTTATGAGTGATGCAACGATTAGAAGAGCTAGAAGAGGTGCTTCGGATACAAACATTGGGAATTTGAACGGTGGTGATTTGTCGAAACCGGTGATTAAGAGGACTAATTCGGTTGCGGGGTATAAGAGTTCTAAGACGCAATGGGCTTTGTCGCCTGGGAGATCAGAGTTTTTGAGTAGTCCTACAAAGGTGAAAAGAGTTGAAAAATTTCTTAACTTTGGTTTTGATCTTTTTAAGAGTAAGAAATCTGTTGTTCTTAATTCGTTGCCGGTTGCTTTTGGAAATAATGAAGATGTTTATAAGCTTCGTTTGCTTCATAATCGTTTGATTCAGTGGAGATTTGTAAATGCTAGATCACATGTTGTGAATGCAAATATTTCTCCTCATGCCCAGGTATATATATATAGATGTTTCTCTTAATCATAGTATAATTGTTTGGTAAGAGTAGTTTCTCACAAATTTTATGTTATCAGCAAGAAACTTATTTGCCATTTTTTATCAAAAAGAACCTTAATGAAGTTTTTTTAAATAAGCACTTCTATAAGTTGTAAGTTGTTTGTTGTTTTCATAGATATATGTGAAGGTTTTGTTGACATAAGCTGAAATCACCTTATGTACTAATCGCTGACTATTTTTATAAGTGCTCAAAAGAAAATTTTATCTTAAAGCTTGTACTATATGACAAGATACAATGTAAATAAGTTATTTCAAATGCATCTTTTAAATCTTTTTTTTTTTCTTTTTCTTTTTGTGATCTTTACAGCTAATGGGAAATTGAATTAACAACTTATTGGTTTATGAATGTTTTCAGAGCAATTTGATATGTGTCTGGGATGGTCTCACCAAGTTGCGGTATTCTGTTATGAAAAAGAAGATACAATATGCTAGAGAAAAGCTTGAAATGAAGATAGCTTTTATGTTGTATTATCAAGTAAGTAGTAAACGTAATTTAATTAATGCCTTTTCAAAAAAATCTAATTTAATTAAGATCTGACAAATCTATTATTTTAACGAACTCATTCTTAATTGATGCTTTGTTGTTTTTAACAGTTAAAGTTATTAGAAGCTTGGGGGGGAATGGAAAGACAACATATATCAACAATTAATGCCACTAAAGAGTGTTTACATTCTGCTGTATGCAGAGTTCCTCTTTTGGAAGGTGCTAAGGTACATAGATATGTCCAATGAAAACTTGTATATGTATGTATAGTCTTGGTGATCTTGATGCGGTTGGGTATGAATCATAGTTTATTGATAAGTGGGCAGGTCGCTCGTATGAGGCGAGTAATGTTGTGTGTGGTTCAAGGGTAATCTTATAATCACACAAGATTGAACAATCGACCGTAATATTGAAGCACAAGCTCGGGCGGGCTGTTGTAATTTATAATCTTAAGTTTGAATAACGAATAATAAAAAGATACTTCAGCTGCTCTGTAGTTGAAGATGTAGGAACAATTGGCCGAATTACGTGATCAAATCTGTGTGTTCTTTGTTGGCATTTTCGTATATGTTTTCTTGTAAATTAGGGTTGCTGTTCTATAAAAGAGAATGGTGCATTGACAGAAATCCTATGCTTAATTTACAGGTGAACATACAATTTACATCAATTGCTATTCGTCAGGCCTCCGAACTCACCGCTTCCATTAAATCATTATTAACATCTTTTTCACATGCAGTAAGTTTGTTTACATATTGTTCTAGTCATTATATATTATTATCAATGAGGACTGTATTAACATGGAAAAATTGGTCTATCAGCAGGTTGACAAGACTGTTGCAATGGTATCAGAATTGGCAAAAGTTGTTGCACAAGAGAAGCAACTCTTAGAAGAGTTTTATGATCTCTTACAAACCACATCTCTCTTTGAGGTATGATTCTTAGACATAAAATCGTTTTACTTTATTTATGATATATTTTATTACTTGGGCATAGGTCATATTGTACTAACAAGTGGGTAGGTCGCCTGAGCTAACGAGTAGCAAGCAAACTGGATCGTAATATTTAAATATAAGTTTTAATTTGTAACCCTTACCTTGAACGATAGAAAGGCTATGCAACCACTTTACAGTCATAGATGAGTGCATCTTTCTATTTATTTTGAATCGGAATTGTTGTTCTAACAATAACTATTTTACTATATATATTGGCAGCTTCAAGAAAGAAGTGTAAATTGCAGCCTCATTCAATTTGAAGGTTGGCAAAGGAAATATCAACTGCAGCAATTACTACCTTAGATTACTTCATAGGCTTCTATGTAGATTGTAGATCAGCAAAACTGGCAATTTTGAGATATATATTCATATAAACTACTAATAGAAGTTTAGACAAATAGAAATATTGATTGACATATGTTGCTAATATTGCAAGTTTGCAACTGTATACATGATTCTCAAAGCTATATAACATGTAGAGGATTAATTACTTATTTTAATGTGCATTCTTTAATAATAGCACTTGTTCTATGTGATCTACGGGAATCTAAGATGAGTAGAAATCATAACTTCAGGATTTTCCAAATGCAACTAGATTCAATATATGTTTCTTTTATTTAAAAAGTGAAAAACAAATAATTTTGTTCCTCATGTAAAACTAATTGAGCTGTTCCATTTTTCTACTGCAATGGAAAGCTATTATGTGTTTAATAATATAAACAGATGGGGTGTTTAATAATATAAACTGATGGGGTAAATATTTTACACATGTTTTAAAAAGTAATCTTGTGTTAAAATGATGAATAGGATAGAATATATGCATTAAGGTTCTGTTAATCTTTTTGTATATGCCATGTCAAGGCAAGGAAATCTAAACGAAGGGGCAATCAAATAAGAACACAATTTTGAAATGTCATCTATTCATTCTTTGACAGAGGAAAAATGCTCTTAGAACATAAATTAGGCTAAGATTGTGTGACTTGATGAAGATAATAAATGCACTCTGCTATGTTAAAACAACAATTTTGATATATGTAAAGTGCAATTGTAGAATTGATAGATATATCATTTCATAAATGCAAGAGCTAAGAACAATATTTATGAGCTAAAGTTACTTTTTGTGGATCCGCAATTGCCACATTGGATTTAAGAATATTTATTTATTGAATTTAATTGAATGGCCTCCCCCATTTAAAATACTTTTTGACCTAACTCCCATTTCATTGGATACTCCTCTTAGTTCATACATATTGTTGTAATATAACTCAACTCCAGTAATGAAAAAAATTAAATAGTATTCTTAAAACTTTAGAATGGTGCATTGGATTTGGAGTTGCTCTAGCTAGACAATATCAATTCAAATAATGGAGTTTTTACATATTTCGTAGCAAAAGTGGAGTTAGAACTTGTCAATGCTATGATTTTAACAATAATGAAAATAACAAAATTTACGTGATGATTTAAAATATTAGTTATTTTATTAAATTAGAATTTGTTTATGCTATGATTTTAAAAATGATTATTTCAAATTTTAGTTCATTTATTTTGATCAATTCGGAAAATTAGTTTTTTTTTTATTTTATTTTAAAATCTAATAATTTTAGTCCCTTATATGTTACGATGAAATAAGTCAATAATTAATGTGTATTTTTAATACGCTTTAAATAATTTAATAAAATCTTCTAAAAATTTAACTTTCAACTTCAAATTTTTATAATTTTTATAATTTAATTAATAACATATAAAGAACTAATGCATTTAAATAGTTCTATATTATGACATCGTCATATCATTTAAAATATGTCAATTAAACCTTTTAAAAATAATGAAAAATAACAAAACTTATGCAATAATTTAAAATATTAGTTATTTAATTAAATAAAAAATTATAATACATTTATAAATAATTTTTTTAAAATAAATAGTAAAATTATAAGAGAAAATAGTTATGCCATAACTTGATATAAGTTTATATATTTTTAAAACTGATTTATTTGATTGAGATAGTTGCATAAAGTTGCTATCACAAAAATTGCATAATACTGAGATAGTATTACATATACTAACTTCTTTATACGAATTTTTGTCTGGAAATTACCAATCCAAATGGATATTTATAAGAGGGTGATGTTTATTTAACCTCTAAATATTTTTTGAGTTTTTATCGATTTCTAATTTATGATAGTGTAAAATACACTATGCGATGTTTTTTATTGGCTTCTAATTTATGGTAGTGGACTATCCGCTCCTAATTTTTAATAATATATTTGAAGGCGAAAATACAAACTTGATGGATCAACGAGCAATCACCTCATAAAAAATCATCTTAGCCTAAAGTTGTTCATGACACCAACACACATTTATATATAACCTATTTAACCAATTCATATAATTTAATTAATTGTTTTAAAATCAGTTATAAAACTGATTATATCCATAACCAGATCAATATACATAAACCTATAGTTTCCAATTTAGATGTGAATTTGATTTAGTAGATCGGAGTCCATTGGGCCACAATTTGTAGCCTACAAAAACAAACATTTCTTTGGTTTCTGATTCGTGAAAGTCGAAGTTTTTGTTTTTTCTCCAGACACCATTTGAATCAGGTAATTCTTTTATTTATTTAATTATTATATAGCAACTTTTTTTTACAGAATTATTATAATTTTTTTAAACAAAAGAACTTGTCAAAAAAATGGATTATGCTTAAAAACAATTTTATTCCTATCCTATCTTTATAAAAGTAAAGGAAAAAAAAAAGCATTGACAATATTTGTAGATAAGGTTTTGTTTGTTGATGAGTTTGTGGTGTAAAATGGATTAACATGGGACAGGTTTCATGATGTTGTGTTATTCCACAATGCTGGGAAGTGTGTGAATCAAAAAAAAAAAAAAGGTAAAAAAATGTTGAAGTCCATTCTAGGTTGCTGCAAAGTATATATATCAGAGAGCAGAAACAAGAGTGCATTGGAATCAATTGAAAGAGCTGCTAAACTTTTTCCACTAGCACCAATAATTAACAAGTTTGAAGATGTTGCTTACAATAGAGTTGGTTACACTCTTGTATCTGAGTTGGATTCAGTGTCTTCTGCACAGCCATGTCATTTGACAAATGCTGTGTTGGCTATGGTAAAAGCTGCTTTTGAGAATATTGATTTTGAGCTTCATAGTGGAACTCATCCTAGAGTTGGTGTTGTGGACCATATATGTTTTCATCCTCTTGTTGATGCTTCATTGGATCAAGCAGCTAGGACTGCTAGGTGTTTGGCCACTGATATGGGTTCTAGTTTGCAAGGTTAGTAGTAGTAGTATGATTTAAGGGTCACATTGTATTATGTTTTATTGTGAGTTTAATAACTTTACATTTATGATGCAAACAACTTTTACTTATGAAGACCTTTAATTGCATTTTATCATTTTGTTGTATCATTATATTATATTAATTCTATGAGCATCTCCATTGTTAAATATTAGCTATAACGGTGTAAAGGCATAACAAAATTTGATCAGATTGATATTGTTCTTCAATACACTCAATACACTCTTTAGTATAAAATATTATTAAATAGCGGCTAGCAATGCAATAGCATTGTTATCTAGCTGAAATTGAACAAATTGCTTTTTATGTAATGTGTGATTGATAACACCAATCTCTTATGGGAGTTCCTTAGAGATTTCTTATCCTTCGTGTTAGATTCTTCTTAACTCTATCTCTGTTCGCACCTTTAAGCCTTAAGATCTGTCTCAAGACTTAACTCACCTAAACTTACTATTACCAAAATAAAAAATCTTGGTAACTAGTTTACTCCAAGGTTTAATTTTGTTAGATATTTCCATGTTTACATATGATTAATTTCATGATATACACTATTAATTAAAGTGATTATGAACTGTCTTTTAGTATGTTCATAATCTTACTAAATTAGTTCCAATTGCACATCAATGATCATCAAAATTTACCTGCAGTTCCTACTTTCTTATATGGAGCAGCACATGAAGAGGGAAGAACACTTGATTCAATCAGAAGAACCTTTGGTTATTTCAAACCAAATTCAAGCGAAAACCAGTGGATTGGTGTGCCAAAATCAAACACTTTACCACTAAAACCTGATAGTGGTCCATGTCAAGTTACTCCAACAAAAGGTGTTGTTGTCATTGGAGCTACCAATTGGGTAGATAACTACAATGTCCCTCTATTAACTTCCAATATCAGCGTCGTTCGCAGAATGGCGAAACAGATTAGTGGAAGAGGCGGTGGACTCGCTTCTGTGCAGGCCATGGCACTTACACATGGTGAAGGTGTCATAGAGGTAGCTTGTAATTTGTTGGATCCAAATAAAGTTAATGGTGAAAGAGTTCAACAAGAAGTTGAAAAGGTTGCAAAGGAAGAAGGTATTTCTGTGGAGAAGGGATACTACACAGATTTTTCACAGGATGAAATTGTTAAAAGTTACTTGAAGATATTGGAAGAGAGAATTTGATGATGGAAAATTACTTTGTCATGCACTGAGAAGTTTTTTTTTCCTTGTTAAATTTTCATTCTAGTGTAAAATTGGTCTTTCCTTGAAAGGAAAATTTATGTACTAACTTTTCATACAAAGCTTATCCATAATTTTTACCTCATTTTTCAAGTGATCATTATACAAATCCTAAAAGAGTTCATTCAAGATCCTTTCATGCCTTCCAGTTCTGCTTATGAATGTGGAGATCTTCTCCATATTTCCTACCTATTCCACTAATATGTTTCTGTTACTATTTTTCTGGGAACTTTTCTTAAATTTTCCATCACTTTCTTTCCATAATTCAACAATTGCACTTGGCCTAAAAATCCTTGTAATTGATATGTTTTATGTATAGAAACATTTAATGATGAGAGAATTAGTGAACCAAACCTTATTTGATACATCTCAGTTAGCAAAGTTGGTATTGAAAATAACTCATCTTAAAGTTTATATATGAGTTCGATTTTGGAGGCTCATCGGAGTAAAAAAAACTCTAAGACTCAATAAAACCTATTACAATAAATATTTTTATTATCAATTAATCGTATTCAATTGCAAATGATAGTATCAATAAATAAAAACAATATCAATCATGTTTGAAGTGAAAGTTATAACTATTATATTAGGCATATTCTTTAACATTTTCTGTCAGTTATCTAAAAACTAATCAAATATCATCTGTTTTGTTGTGTATGTCTGTTTTCCCCCATTTATCATCTTTATCCACCTAAACTTGGCTATCTTTATCCCATCACTAGTAGAAAATATGGCTTTTAATACGGCAGATTTAAGTATTAACACGGTTAGATCGACAACCGACTTAAGAAATAATGTAAAATGTTTTTTTATAATAGCCAAACTTCAATTTAGTTTCATGTTTGATCGTATGACGTTGATTTCTTTACGTGAAACTCAGTTTTATCGTCGTAGTAAAACTCAGTTTCATCGCCGTAGTCAAACTCAGTTTCTTTATATGAGTAATTCATTTAGATAAAATTATTATTATATGTGCTCATAATTTCATTTAGATAATAATATCATATTATTTGAAGGAAAAAAATATATGTCAAATTCATTTTTTTTTCTAACTATTTTTTATTTTACTTTAATAGTTACTTATTTGTAACAAATAATTATGTATCATAGTTATTTGAGTAAGTGTACAAGTGTAGATAAATTTTTACAACTTACTTTAAAAAAAACTTCATAAAAATCAAGGAAAATTTTATTGTTGTTTTTTTTAAATAGAACCTGTTATATTTTGAAGAAATAAGAAATCATCATGGGATTTGTCATAGTTATACAAAACCGATATGGTATGATGATTTGTTAAACATGACAAATCTATAAGCGTGACTACTATGTCATGTTACATATGTTGAACATTTAACATAGTTGTTTCATGGATGCAAGTACGTAATTTTTTACATGTTGTTATTGATTGTATTTTATTATATTTGTCTGATAAAAAATTATAAGTTGTTATTGATTGTATTTTTTAATGTTCATATGATAAAAAAATTAGGATTCAGCCGATATTGATTATGTGTTTTTTTTTTTCTTTACAGATATTTGATGACTCGAGATCAAATCACCGGATCACAGTAAATAAGTTCGAAAACGTCGTATGGATTTTATTTTGAAATTAATTGAAGAAAATGACGATGCTAATATATGTCTATTGAATATTGTTACATTGTGGTTTTGTAATTTTGTTAATGGATATCTAATTATTAGTCGGAAATTTTGTACAGATATTGTGATATTGTATATTTTGATTATTAGATGTTTATATAAAATTGTGATTGTAAATACAAAACTCTTATTTGAAATTTAATACGAAATATTGTATGGATTAGGAGCGTGAAAACAAAATGAGAAATTTATATAAAAAAAAAAAAAAAAATTATTTTAACTATATCTGTTAAGTCAGTTGGTCAAAATATCCGACTTAAAAAGATGATGTGTTGTACTGAATTTATGATGTTTAAGTCGGTTAAGGTGAATCGACTTAACATGATGAAGCTCTGTTAAGTCGGTTCATGGAATGAGTTAAAAAACAACATATTTTTTAAGTCGTTTGCTGTTAACTCGGGCACGAAACCGACTTAAAATGTACATTTTAACCGACTTAAAAAGGCAAAATTCTACTAGTGCATAGACAAAATTAGCTTTGCTATTTAACTCCAAATCAGTCATCATCAATAACCAAAAAGCTACTATCATCAATAGTGTAGTAGTTGGTTTAAGCCATATGTCACAGGCTTATATATATAACTTTTTTTTATACACAATATAAATATAGAGATTCTACAAAAATACAACTTCTTTTATCCTCCAAATATATTTTCAGACGAATATGTGATTTTTTATAAACATAAAAGAAAAGATCTCTTAAAAATAAGTATTACCGGCTAAGAGGATCCAATTCAGTGGATTAGCCCTTTCAATTATATGGGCTTATGTGTCTGGCAAGTAATGGAAAAATAATAAAAGAAGGAAAAGGTAAGGTGGAAATACACCTTTTTAGTCGTTTATTGAAAAGGACAGAATGCTTTATGTTGATACATGTATTTAGTTAATTGAAAATGATGCATTTTTTTTTTGGACAAAAATCGGTAATGATTCAAGGATATATTTTTTTTTATATGGGCGATATATGGATAGTTAAATGTAGAATTGTATAATTAATTCAATTGAATAAATGATTTAATAAAAAAATTAAATTATTGATTAATTTAAATCACTGTAAAAAAAATGATGAATTCAATTTATCACAATTTTTAACATATTATAAATTAACTATTTATTCAATTGAATTAATTATATTTTTTTATACACTTAACCAAATATAATATATGTACATAAAAATAAGTGTTTATGAAATGTTTTTGTTAATTAATAGTACAATTTAATTGAGCCACACGTTATGAAATTTTGATAATTGTGACATTTATCTTGAATCTAAATAACAGATGTGAATGAAAAAAAAGTTCAACCATCTATATCAAATACAATTTGTAAAATATCTTTTTAGTTGAATGAACACTTAAAAGAATTATATTTATCTCATTCTAAACAACCTCATATGTACTACCAAAACTTAATTCTATCAAGTAAACTAATTTATTCTTTATATAGTCAATGATAAAAAATAATCCGATATATTAGATTTAATATCATCCATTTTTAAAAAGTAATATATGTCGTTATTGGTTTATATTGACTATAAGTAGTATTTAACATGATCAATTCAATCATAATAAAATATGTTAATCTCAATAGATTATTTATTCGAAATAAATACCGATTAAAGACGTCTTTCTCAGATATTCTAACCAGACGAAAAACAAAAACGCCGCCCAAAAATATAAGTTATTATATTTTGTTTGTTTTTTAAATCCAACAATTAATAATAAGGCCGTACAAAAGAAAAAAACTAGAGGCTTTGGAGAATGAAGATGCAATTCATGCTTCTTTGTATGCAGCGTCTTGTGTCCTTCAATGATAATGGAGTGACGTGGCACCACGTGGAGACATTGGCTGGATGTGATGATATATCAATTGGACTATATTAAAAATGACAGATATAATATAGTTCCATATATTTATTAATACTCCCACCTTTGACACGAGTTCACATTTCAAGTTCAAGTTGTTAGATCAACATCTCCTCAACACAAATTGCAGCTGGAGTGGAGGACCACCATGGCTTTCAACTATACTGCCAAGGTCAGAACTTAAATTAATCTTTTTCTTTCTTTGATCACTGATTAGGGATGTTAATTAAAATTATACCATATAGATGATATTAATTAGTTACTAGTGGCAATTTCATTTAACAACTAAGCACATATATGGTAAAATCTACATAATGTTCTCCAATTCTTCCATTTCCATTACCCCCTTGTTTATTATCTCTTAACTTCTTTATTTTTCTGGTTAATTCTGTAGTGTTACAAGTATAGTAATTAAGTTGAACTAATTAAAGCCATTGATCATCAATAACCTCCAAGTTCATATTTCCCCTTTCTTTCTCAATAAACTCCAAGTTTTTCTGTATTTTGACTTATGGTAATTCAATCATGCTCTTGTATGAATAATAATGTATGTTTTCTTTTTATTCTTATCCTCTAGAAACTTCTTTTTCTCTAAAAACTACTTTAATATATCTGCCTAAAAATGTCACATGTGTTAGAAATTGTGGATAAGAATACGTTATCAACTATTATTATTATTACTATTATTATTTTAATAATGTATAATAGCATATGACAGTGCTTTCACATGGTATATAGTTATGCCTCTTCTGATCAGATGGAAAATTAGTGGTAGTTTGATCACGCATTCACACAGTTAAAATATTAATGGCTGTTCATCGAACAAATTTAGTGATATCAATCAAACAATTATAAATGTTGTTGGGAATCTCTAGCTATAGAAAATATATTCAAGTCCCTTCTTATGTGACTATACAACATCTATTTATTAAATAAGCTCTTTCAAGTGTCTCATAAATATATTTATTATCTTATTTCTACTTCAATGGAACAAAATTTCACTCTCTTACCATTTATGTAGGATAAAAAGAAAACAGTAGATCAATCTATGTTACTATGCTGCAAGTTCTTTATTTCAGAAGGACGCAACATTGCTACTCTTGATGCAGTCGAACGAGTAGCGAGGTCGAACCCAGAGACTGTCATTGTGAACAAATTTCATGACAGAACTTACAATAGGGCACGGTACAGTCTTGTATCGTATGTTTTGCATGACTGCACAGGAAATGCCATATATAGTCCCCTGCAACAAACTGTGGTGGCTATGGCTGAGGCTGCATTCAATTCGATCAACCTTGAATTGCATGATGGAGCTCACCCACGTTTAGGCGCAGTTGATGACATTGTTTTCCACCCACTTGCTCGCGCGTCAATGGATGAGGCAGCGTGGTTGGCAAAAGCTGTCGCGGCAGATATTGGCAACCAATTCAATGGTAAGTTACTAAGGACTTACTACTCTAAAATCAAATATAAACAAAAATGTTATTATGAAAAGATTAGATACATCAATTTTTCAATTACTATTTTTGATTATGTAAGAGAATTTAATCAATTGTCTTTGACTTGTTCTATATAAAATAAGTTGATACTTACATTGCATTTTCTTTTTATATGTGAAATTGCAGTACCGGTATTTCTTTATGCTGCGGCACACCCAACAGGAAAAGAACTTGACAAAATAAGACGAGAACTTGGTTATTACCGGCCTAATGTCACGGGATTCCAATGGGCAGGATGGACTATGCCAGACATCCTGCCCCAAACACCGGATGAAGGACCTATTGTTGTTTCAAGAGCCAGAGGCATCTCAATGATAGGTGCACGCTCTTGGGTCACACTCTACAATATACCAATCTTGTCCACCGATATATCGGTGGCAAGAAAGATTGCAAGGAAGGTTAGTGCTCGTGGTGGCGGGCTTCCTACGGTGCAAACACTCGGAATTGTTTGCGAAGATTCCACTGAAATAGCTTGTATGTTGTTGGAGCCTAACCAAATTGGAGCTGATAGGGTGCAAAACTTGGTTGAGATGTTAGCAGCACAAGAAGGATTGGATGTAGAAAAAGGATACTTCACTGACTTTTCTCCAGAAATGATAATAGAAAAATACATGAACTTAATATCTGCTAATAGATCATCTCCATAGCTAATTATACTTTTAGATGAAGAATAAAATCCAACTATTTATTAATTGGCATTGCAATTCAGTAAATAAAAATAAGTTGTAATTGACTAAATGGTTGGATGGAAAACAGAGTCAAGTACTTCAAAATGGTTGTAGAGTGTTACATCTAACTTTGAATATGGAGTATTAACTTATTGCGATGAGTGTATGATTTACGTCTTACTCTTATCTTACTTCTGGTATTACATATTCAGGACAAACATTGTTTGCTTCGAATATCCCAAAATGTTTAATGGACCCTTCTTTTAATCATTTAGTCAAAGTCCTTAACATCTAGTGAGTGAGGTTGTTGTTTTAGGGGAGTGTTCCAAGTATAAATATCATGACTTATTGTAGTATGGAAGTGGCCATGAAAAGTGATATGATAAATTTAATGTTGAATATCTTAATTGCCATATATATGATCATTACTATTGGGAGTATAGAACTAAGGCAAATGCTAATAAATACTGTTGTGACACTTATTAAAAAACCATATATAAAAATGTTCAACTAGAAATATAGAAATATATTAGAAGTTATGTTTTTAAGTCGTTGAACAACGACCCTCCAAATATTTCAAGTTTTCAGCTCCTTTAAGAAAGGGCTTGTACTACCATTCTACAACTACAAACGAGTACACCTCACATTACATAAACAATCATATCAAGAAATTGAATCTCTATAAAAACAAGATGTGGGACCTGTGTGTCATGAAGAGAGAATACTTGTAGAAGTCTCTTTCCTTGATAATTATCAACATTTATCACTTTCCCTAATAGATGTAATATGAGTTTTGGTGGTGGATTTGAATGCTACAAACCCATTGGTCTCATTGGAATGCTACATAAGTAAATTTTATTGAATTTTGGATACATTTATTTTCTGTGTTATAATAAGTGACTCATTTTAAAAAAAAAAAATTGTACAAAAGTAAATGATTGTTTTCAATTTACAATACAACAATTGTTATTTTTCAATTTTACTTTCTAATTAATATTTGGTTTTGCATAAATAAAAAGAGGTTTGATAACTAGTTGATTTTGCCGAAAATCATTCCATTGGTACATCTTTTTCTTCTATGCATAAATTTGTGATCGTAAAAGTTTTTTCTGTTTTTATTCATGCTCCAAAAGCTCCTCAGATTAAGGAGGCTATGTGGCACCCTCCTATCATATCTTGGATTAAATGCAATATAGACAGGACAAAAAAAGATTGTCTTGGATCAGCCAATTGTGGAAAAATATTTAGAGATGATAGTGTTGTTGTTGTGGGATGTTTTGCTCAAAGCATAAACATCTCAACTGCTTTTTCATGCATAACTCATTGCTGCTATGCATGTAATTAAGATAGCTTTTAAAAATGGTGGGATATCTATTTTATTGGAAACAGATTTAAATTTGGTGACTCTTACTTTTAAAAATTATGAGATTGTTCCTTGGAGACTAAGAAACTGATGAAAGAGCTGAATTGAGAATTGAGATAACTAAAAATATGTTATTCATATATATGGAGAAGGCAATCGTTGTACCGATAAGATTGTTTCCTTAAATCTTCAACATAACGACTTTGTTTGGTGGAATTTTATCCATTATTGTCTTTTAGAATTGTATAAATGTAATAGGTTAAGACTCCCTGATTATCGTTTTTGCTGATTTTTATAAGGGATTAGACTTTTGTTTACTTAATTTGCACTCTTTTTTTCTTTACCAAGATTTTATCTAGTAGGATTTTCTTGAAAAAGTTTTGAATGAAACAAATATTATATATTGAATTTTGGCTTAGTCCTCTCAATTTTTGTATAGTTTTTTTTTTTTATTGAATAAATTTTTATGGTGTTGTAAATGATAGGTAGTTATTTTAAGGTGCTAACAATAACATAGTTAAAATGTCTTAACAATTATGTTATGCTTTTTAAAAATAATATAACATGTACCATTTTTAATTTCAATATTTTTTATTTTACATTAATTGTAATTGTAATTGTAATGGTAGATGTATCAATATTTGTTAAGAATCTTTGAGTACAACTCTTATGTGGAATGAAGAGATTATTTTGTTTATTGGCCGGGAGTCAATAAGTTTTTCGGCACAATTTGTTTTTAGTTGTTTATGTTAATGTATTAAATTGTATTTTAATAATATGAAGTCTATATTTTTTAGCCATTAAATTAATTTAATGGTTAGATTTAATCGTTGAGAGAGATTAAGACTAATTTCATTACCAAAATGGTTTACTCTACTTTATTTTTTGTTTCCAATCACGTACCAAAACAGAGTCTTTTAGGGAGAAAATGGCGAATGAGTTAGAAATAGAAAGTGGGTTGGCGATGATGAGCTGAGAGAGATGTTAGTGGAGTGAAGAGAATTGGAGAGTATGTTGATGTAACGTGCAGCCATAGATATGGTGATGCTGTTGGAATTAAAGCTTAGGGTTTTTCTTAATGGATACCTTCAAATCACTTGTGAATGCACCCCTACTTGCCAAGAAGATTAGGCCTATCTCTCTCTAATTAAAATGTACACTTTTGTTTATTTTATGGTTTTTTTGTTTTGTTGAAAAGGTTGGTTATTTCATGTTGATTCTCTATATATGTGTCTTTTGTTTTGTTTCCATTTACCTTGACACGTGTCGTTTTATATGTGCTTTGAATGAAGTTTGAATTAAGAAGACTATATAAACGCTTTTGTGATGTTGTTGGTTGTTTCGTGGTTGAAGTGTAGTATACGCATGTTTTGATGATTGTAACATGACTTGTTTTTCCATCAACAATAAGAACTTCTTATTAGTCATTGAAATCTATTTGGCAGAGTAACTAAAATAATGGACTTATGAATACAAGTGCATATGTTTGTAAAATGAGTTATTCGTGTTTTGCATTTAACCACACTCAATATTAGTTCCTTTTTAGGGGTCCTCTTCTTAATTGTTTGCCATGCATGCTAAATTTGTTTCATATTTACATAAATTATCTTCGTACATAGTTATGCTTCAACAGTGTAGTTAAAAAATTTATGTTCAAACAGAGAAACTTTGTATCATAGCTATACAACATCAAAATTAACTACACTGTTGAAATATTAGCTATGTTCTATACTGCATCTTTGTATCATAGCTATACAACATCAAAATTAAGGTAATTACTTCTAGTAATATTGTAGGATGTAATTGTGCTTGATTGCAATGAGATGAAACACGAACGCTGACACCAAGCACAACACAGCATAGACACTAATATGCAACACCGATAATAATTTAAGAAGTGATTTTAATTGAATATAGTTACATGTGTATATTTATCTGACAATACGTGTCTATCTTAAATATGAAAAAGTGTCATGTTACATGAATGATAATTTATATATCACAAACTAAAGATTATGAATTTTTTTCAATAAAACAAAAATATATTTAATTTATAAGCCTGTGAATAGAAATTTATATGCCATATATATATATATCTAATTCTTATAATGTAGCTACATAATCCACTTATCTCCCTTTATCTGTTTCCAAGTTGAAGTTTTGAATCAAAATGCATCATCTAAATAAATCTGACCTTATTTAAATAATGATATAGACAAGTTGACTCCTGTTGCGCGTTTGAGAAGGTTATACATTTTATAAAACTAAAGCTGTCAATTTGACAAGCCTCTTAATTATTGGCCACAGCCCACATGTTGGAGGGGCAAAAAAAAATTATAATTTAAAAGACCCCCAAAAAGAAAGCTCTCAACACTGAAAGCCCCTTAAGGCTTACTGGGCCTATATGCCCATGTTTTCAAAAAAGAAATCGATTTTTTTGAAAAAAAATTTTGATTTTTTTTTTTATTTCGAGAAATAATTTTTTTCGATTTTTTCACCGATAAAAAAATTTCAATTTTTTTTTGATAAAAAATTATTTACAATTTCTTTTCAAAATTTCTTTTATTCGAGAACAAAATCGACTTTTTGAGATTTTTTCGAAAAAAATAAATTTCAAAAATTTTTCAATAAAAAATCTCAAAATTAATAAAATAAATTTAAAAAAATTTATTTTAATAAGGAGCCTAATATTAGAGGTTTTAAAAAAAAATTAAAGAGGCCTCGGAGTTGAGGAATTTTTTGACAGCTCTATATAAATCTGCTCAAATACTTCAATCAAGCATTAAAGTATTATTTTGAGTATTAAATGGTAAAAATCAACTTAACATATTCTGTATAAAAGATTCAACTTGTGTGTATAATACATTACTTGATAGATTCAGTATTAATTATTATTATCTAACATCAATAGAATATGCACTTCTCAATCTTTTCATTATGGTTATTGTTGATTATTGCATTTGATGGAAAAATAATTAGTAGTAACTGTTTTTTGTATCGCAGAATTACATGTAACTGTTTTTCGGGTGTGAGATATGCCGTACTTTTGGATGAGGAATCTACTAGACACTTTACATCTGAACATCACACACCTATGAGGAATCTACTAGACACCTTAAAATTAACAAATATTTAATTTTCCTTCATTTATGAAAAAACAAGAACTCAAAACAAAAAATGTGTGTTTTTTTTACCAGATTTTCATGTACAGTTTTTGAAAATGGATCTCTTAACATTTTTCTAAAAGTTTGAAAACATTCTCTCTTTTTTTTTTTACCAGATTTTCTTGTACGAAAATAGATCTGTTAACATTTTTCTAAAAGTTTGAAAATGTGAAAACATTATTTTTATTGGTTATGAAAATGCGTACTTTTTATTAGTAAGAATTTAACTCAAAATTCACAAAAGAACTTATTTTTTAGAAAGTTTAAAGTTTAAACATGTCAAAACATTATTTAATGTTTGTGAAAATGCATCCTTCTACCGATATATTATAGTTTTCTTTATAAGAATTTATCTCAAATCCTACAAAAGCTTGAGTTCGAATTTTGTTAGTAATGTATCGAGTTATTTGAGTCTTTGTAACCCAATTCATATAAACTTTTTATTTATTATATTTTCTCAAGTGATAGAAATCATATTTGAGGTGTGTCATACATTAAATAAAGGTATATTTTCTAATGGAAATTCAAATTTGAGTTCATAAAGTTGTAGAAGTTAGTTTATTCAGCCTCAATCCATGATTAACTCGTCTAAACTTTTAATAAACAAAATTAAAGAATTAATTTGGTGTCTATTTTTTTTTTTTATCTCAATTGTTCACTTTTTTAGTAACTTAAAATAAATACAAACTTTAGAAAATAAAAACAAAAAACAGTTACCTTTTCACAATCCATCACACTATTTTGTATATGTTGTTTGGTTTCCTTTTCTTCACAATCCATCATCACTAGGGCAAGTGTTTATATCAACCAAACCACCAAGGAGGAATTAGTCAGTACAAGACTATACAAGTCAGAGAAGGGTAAGGCCACCAAAGCAAGCGTTTTGAGGCCTCCCTAAAAAAACAAAATTTTTTACTTAAAAAAAGGCCTCAAATATTTTTTTATCTATGAAAAAGGCCTCACATTTTAATATTTTTAAAACTAATTTTGATAAAATTTTATATAAATTAAATAAAATATTTTGTTTTTATTACAAATTATTTAATACTTATCTCACTACAACTAAATTGATTTATTAAAACAGTAGAGATGAGAGAAATATTAATTATAAATTGAATAATCATGAGATAAAAGGTGAGTACATCGTTAAATACTAGTTATAAATGGAGAGATCATGAGATAAATAGTGAACATATAGTTAACATGAGTTACTTGAGTGCTACAATATATACACATTCTTTTCTTATTCAACTAAAATATGGAAAATTTTACATGAGTGTCTGATGTTGCCGTATAACCGTTGAAATGTCTTATTTCATTATTTGAAAAATATAGAGAAAATAGATTTGAAAATGTCATTAATTTTGTTAAACAAAATTTATATAATTATTAAATAAAATATTAATAATTTATTTATTAAATTTTGAAAAGGTCTTATTTAATAATTTCGCTTTAAGCCTTATCTAATAATTTCGCTTTAGGCCTCATAACGTGTTGGACCGACCCTGTCAAAGTTGTGATTTCATCTTGATTCCATGAACAAAAGAAAATGAAGCATACTCTGCTTCCTTCCACAATGTTCCTACCGGAGAAGTTGTTTCAATGTGCATGTGCATTGTATTGTAGTACACAGTAACATTCACCTGACAGGGCGCCAGCCTCTGCCACCCCGATGGAATGGTCTTCTCCCACGGCCACCAGAAAACATTCTCCCACCACCATCATAAGCACCGAGATTAAATGATGGCTGAAATTGTGGAGGATTCTGATAGCCTGAAATAGAACTAGAATGAAAATTTATAGGTGGATCGAATTGATGCGGAGGACCATGTTGATTGCCTGAAACATAGCTTGAATGAAAATTTGTAGGGGGCGGAAACTGAGGGTAGGCTGGCCTCAATCCAAATGTAAATTGGTTTTGATTCATGGGCCCATGTGCATACGTATCTGCCTGTACTCCAGGAGGATACATAGTTGGTGTAGGAAACATTTGGATGGGATTAGTTGGTGTAGGAAACATTTGGATGGGATTTAACTGCTGTTGAAATGGAATTCCTGGTACCGGCGGCATCTGATGGGAAATTTGAGTATTTTCTGGGTACCATGAAACACCATTTGTAGGAACCCAATTAGGAGGCATTGCAAACTGATGTGGTGGAAGTGTTGGCCCATTTGTCCAAACTCCAGTTGTAGATGAGCTAGGACCTGCGTTGGCCGGATAAAATTGTGGATTTGCATTACTTGCTGCAAAAAAGCCTTGTCCAGTGCCTGGAATAGGTGAAAAATGACCATGGGCAACCAATGGTGCAGTAGGTGCAACCAACGGCGCAGTAGGTGCAACAAACATTGTAGGGATGGAACCATCTTGCGGTGTAACGTTCATCCGGTCATTTTCCATCGTCTGAGGATTTTGATTGTTTTGGCCTCTTTTATTCAGTTTGTGTGTTCTCCTGTATTCAGCCTCTTTCTCGTCATCTGAAAATTCTGCTTCATCGGACACCTCTTCATCGTACAAACCAGATGCATCATATCCTTTCTTGTAAAGATCCTCGATATTAAGCACATGATTCGCAAATTCTGCAACAAAAGAAATCAAAGTTCCCTCGCGGATCCCTTCTGGGACTTCATTTGCAGAATTGTATCTCACAACATAGTAGGGACTCACAACTGGTCCAAAGATCTCATCAATTAAACCTAGTGGTGTTAGCTTTTCAGTAATCCAGAGAATGGAACCCTCATTAAGAGGCTCATGCTTCTCCATCCCTTCCACAATGACTTGAGCAGCAACAATCTGTAAAATGAGTTACTCAGATTAAGCGGATAACATCAGTAATTGACATCAATTCAAAGCTACTTCTCCTTGTAACATGATTATTAAAATATTAATGCAAGAAAATAGCAGATAGGGCCCACCATGCAACCTAAATAAGCTAAAAACATGCAATCAACAATTTTCTTAAACTAGAATGCTTATTTAAATACTCTTATCAGAAATGGGGTTTGAGTCGGCTTACTGATGTGACAACTCCCACAGGCAGCATTTGATGATGTGGTCCCAAGTTCACATTCACAGGAGGAACCATAGGAAGATTCTGCAAATTCACAACCACAAAAAAGCACAAAAGCAAAATAAAGTTAAACAATATCCGTTCACAAAATTAAATAAAGTATAAAACAGTGGTCCACAGAATAAAACGCATCCTTCATCCTGCAATCACAAATACCATATATATAACATTAAATAACAAAATATAAGAACTTAAATGTTCCAACTTCCTTCAATCCTTTTACCAATTCAACCAGTGAAAGAATAATCAATTCAGAATCATCTATCAGCACAGATCAAACTCATAAATAAGCATAGTGGGATTGAAAACAAAGGGTTCGAGCTCATGTCTTTAACTGAATAAATGCAATATCATTGGCATCTAAATTAACCAATGAATGTGTCAAAAGATATAAATAAATAAAAAATAAAAAACTTCAATTAATCTAGGACATGTTTGGATTGGCTTATTTGTGCTAATGAAAAGAACTTATGACATCTCCATAAGATGTTTTAGGCTTATTTTCATAAATTATCCATAATAGCTTATGAAAACAGCTTATAACTCATATCAAAACAAGCATGTACATAATATGCCATATACTGAATTAAGTTGTTTATCCAAGCAGATCCTAATCAAAACGAAGCACGAAGATGCTACTATCACATGCATTACCAATCACAAAGATTTCTAAGATGATATCTTCACATGCAAAGTTACAAACATTTAATTTACAATAGACACAAGAAAAAAGCAACACCTCAAGCTCGTTTTTTGACCTAACAGGTTTTCCACGAGACCGATCTTCATCATGAACACCAACGCTCCAGCTAGCAATATCATCTTCGCTTTCATCATCAACAGCAGCATCAGAATCTACTATCTCACCTTCCTCCAATTCATACTCCTCAATATTTTCACTACTACTACTGCTACTGCTTTCACTCTCAGAACTTTCACTTTCACTCTCAGAACTTTCACTTTCACTCTCGGAACTTTCACTCTCAACTTCGATTTGGATTTCATTAGCATCATCGTTTGCGACAACCTCGGCACTAATTTCGTCGTTTCCAATTCCTTCATTTACACTTCCTTCATTTTCAACAGAAGTGATATCGTCAATCCTTTCTTGAATAGTTGAATCGATGGCGGGAGGATCCGACATGGAAGACCCGGATCCGATAGGTGGATCGGGAGCGTTGTGAGAAGGGGAAATCTGGAGAGCATAATCAAAATTGATGAATGAATCGGCGAGAGCAATGTCTTCGTCCATGTTACAGGCGAAACAGAGTTAGGTCTAAGAATACAAACATTTGGA